>NW_013532703.1:1910014-1920704 GCF_000836235.2 Papilio xuthus | reverse complement strand
TTTTTTTTTTTTTTCATTTTATTTTATATCATAGGTTTAAGAGTTTATGTATTCAGATAAATAAGGATGTAAATATATATATATATATATATATATATATATATATATATATAATTTTAATTCCAATCATCTGGTTTTATGTATCTACATATCTGGAATGATTGCTCACTAAAAAAAATTTAAATTTTAAATATTTGACACTAGCGGTCGCCCGCGGCTCCGTCCGCGCGGTATTAAAAAATATAATTATTAGTCTATGTGCTCTTCTAGGCTATGTTTTATAAGTATGCCAAATTTCATCGAGATCCGTTCAATCGTTCTGGAGATACCTTCAAACAAACATCCATCCATCTAAACATTCGCATTTATAATACTAGTAAGAGTTAGATTGCATAATAATAATTAATATTGTCGTACCCTAATCCGTAGACAACCCTATTCGCTCACCCTTCGCTTATAAAGAGATCCGGGCACGCGGTCGCTCAGAATTCGATGATAAAACACCCCCTTACATTTGTACATAACATCTCGACATCTGTACGTGATTGAATAACATAGTCAGTCGAGTTTTTTAAATAAATTCTTTGCGAAACACCACTTTAAATAATTATCTACCACAAGTAAAGTAAGGTTAGAAAATTGTTTAACTTAAAAACTTCATTTTCTGCCATACTGTACTTCTATGACTGCGGGATGCAAAGTCGCAAAATGGTCGTTTAAATAGCTCTTAGCGTAGATTTCGCATAGTAAATACACATAAAGAAGCCTTAGCTAAGAACATAAAAAAAAATTGGTCAAGGCGTTATTATTACTTAACTAATTACAGCCTTAAAATACTCAGTACCATTTAATTTTTTTTTTTTGGAAATTTACTAATATTTCTTTTACCATTCCAACTAAGCTCTACGCTTGTGCTAGGACATGGTTTACGACAATAGTCGAATGGCGGGATTCGAACCCCCGACCTCGTGATCGGAAATCCGTACCCTTAACCATTAGGCTATTGGCGCTTAATTAAATTGATAACTAGGTGTTGCCCGCGGGGAATTAAAAAAAAATTGGTAGCCTATATGTGTTCTACCATATCCATGTAGCCGTTCTGGAGATACCTACACACATACATCCATCAAAACATTCGAATTTATAATGTTAGTAAGATGTCAAATAATTTATGTCAACAACAAATCGGTAAAAATAAATACTTAAACCTGTCCTATTACTATCAAATACAATTCATTTGAAATATAATTTATATTAGGCCAAATATAATATTATATATTTTATTTATTTAATTAATGTCTTCGAATATGACATTAATATTAACACTGCAAAAACAAGATAAGAAAAGAAGTATTTAACATGAAAAGAAAAAACACAAAAACTTTTATACAATTAGTTTGAAAAGCGTGTCGCAATAATTTGCGACCATCAATCGAATAGACATAAAAACACGAGCGTTTGTTATAAGTGCTTAATAGAGTTTTTTTTTCTTAACTCGTGCCTCCTACACGTCACTGAAGCGATGATTTATAGAGTTTGAAGCTTATGAGTTGTGAGAATTCCGCTATATTTAGACGTAATGTGACTTAGGAATCATATTGCGCGTGCCAATGCCGTATGTGACCTCATTTGTTTTGAAAAAAATACTGGCAGACAAGTGCTTTTTAAAAAAGGAATTGGGTTTATCACACGCTGATTTTTAATGTACATCACTGGCCAGTTATAAAATTTGGTTGTACTAAAACTACGTGTAGTCTTCTTTTCTATTTAAGACATTTGAATTTAAATAATCTGTGGTTATTTTTATAACAATTTTTGAGTCAATTTTATAAAAGTATAAAAATCATATGTAAACGATTTGTCTAATGTAATATCTTAACTTTTTAATTAAGTGTTAGTTCTATTGAAAGAATGAGTTGGTTAATTTATTTTTAAAGTTGGTTTTTATAATTCCGTTGAAATGGAAAAAAGAAATCTATTTTTGCATTCGGCGTGACATTTACTTTTCTTTTATTTGCTTTATGCAGAAAGTTCCGGCTCCGTCTGTTTTTAATGCAGTATTTTAGTATTATAGCTATTACGTTCGTCGAATATGAAGAATTATTGTAATTCTTATTATAGTAATATTGTCTTTTTTGCAATTTTTAGGAAAATAGAGAAAATTAAAGAAATAGGTCATTGAAATAAATTATCTGAACCTGTGTTTAAATATAATTCAATATCAATTACTGGCCACTAAATTGCTATGTTTTTAGTTACCGTGGTTCCATCGAATGATTTTTTGAAATGCTATCGAATCTCTCGTCCGTGACGTTCCATTTTCGAAATTCGACAAATCGAATGCGTCACGATGTCAAAGATTCACACGGGTCAGACGTTACGGGGTCACCACGCGTCACGCGCCAACGACTTTAGGTCGTTCACTAAAAATAATAAAGTCAGCGTGATTTTTTGGTGGGAAGAAATATTGACTTCGCGGTAAATGTTAGTAGAATTAATCAGCTTTTTTCTATCTATGTATCAATGTGCATAAAATGGTAGTTCTCGTAAATGCTTTATGAAAATCTACATTTTAAAATTCATAAGCGCTACCAAAACTTGCAAAGCGATGCCACCGCTGCCTTATAAAGATCCGCAATTGCAGATACATTGCCTGCCTTTAATTGTCATAAGAAGGCACGTAATGAGGATATTTCCCCTTCTGTTGTGTCTCCTACACCGCCTTCACATCCCTTTTCCATATAAAAGGAAAAGGAAGGAAAGAGAAGAATACTAATATTGAGGGCTATTACTCATGTATGATGCAAAAACATATTTTTTTTTACTAAAAAATGTGTTTAATAATATTTTATTTAGCTTTGATGTACGATAATATTCAATGACATTACTGTCTAAAACACACTATGTTTGCATATTTTTCTTTATGAATAAAATTTTATAGCATTTTAATGTTACACGTAATATAGAATAATAACTAAACTATTTAAGTCCTTGAATATTAATCTCTTATAACCGACACATTTATTTCATAGTTTAATAAAATATGAATAAAATAAATTATTGCCCAGAGGCAAGTTTTACATGACTTGCAAATATAGACTTAATTCTAAATGATTAAGCATCAATTAACTGAAGAGGTTCATCATAAATAATTTAAGAAGAATAATAAAAAAAAAACAAATCGGAACACCCACCGCCTCGCAGCGGGTAGACACAAATCTTAAAAGTCAGTTGAATAATTTAATAAATGATACTTAGGTATAATAAGTTGTATAATTCCTATAAATATTATTGGAAATCAATTTAGAAAATGTTATTGGGAATTAGATAAAAATCAATTTAAGGTGTCAAACTAATAGGTTTGTATAGATTTCTTAAAGTCAAATGTTCCAAATCTTACGTCTTACTAATATTATAAATGCGAATGTTTAGATGGATGTTTGCTCGTGGGTATCTCCAGAACGGCTGAACGGATCTCGATGAAATTTGGTATACATATAGTGCATAGTCTATAAGTATACATAGGCTGCTAATAATGTTTGTTTTTAATTCTACGCAGACGGAGTAGCGAGTGACAGCTAGTAAATGATCAAATTTTGTAAACGATGGATACAAAGCACACTTTGAACTATAATCCGTAAATCTTCTAATTATAAATGCAAATGTTTAAATGTATGGATGGTTTGTTACAAGGTATCTCCAAAATGGCTCATCGGACATAACCTGGAAAAACACGTATGCTACTAATTAGTCCTCTTTCCCTTCCCATCCTTTCCCTTATAAGGAGAGGTTGAGGAGTGGAAGTGGACTTTCCGGATGAGGGAACGCACGGGAAGGGTAATTATTTTCTTTCTGTGCATATGCAATTGCTTATGTCTATGGGCAACAGTCGCTTCGCTATTTCAACGGTTTTAGATGGCCGCTCGCTCAATTGCCACCTTTTGATATAAAAGAAATAATAATAATACAGCGCGGACGGGGCCGCGGGCGACAGCTTGTGTTAATATAAGGTCCAATCTATACCTACATTAAATATATCTACATTAAAAAATATCTGTGTACTATTCCTTCAACATCGTTGGAAGATTTTTTTATGCTCGCTCGTAACTGGTTTAATTGCAAATTGAAATATCAAGGTTATAAAACGCACACCGTATTAATTTCACCAAAGGGACGCATATTTTAATACCAATAATACTGATGGTATCAATTTCAATAAATGTTATTCAAAATATCAAATCTCATAGAACTGGTATTTTGTAGTTATTTTTTCCTATAAAAAATTATGCGTTAACTAGCCGTCGCTCGTGACTCTATCCGCGCGGGCTTAAAAATAGGTAGTTGCCGATTTTCAGACCTACTGAATGCATACAAAATTTCATAAAAAGCGGTCAAGCCATTTCAAGGTCACAATTCTATTCTCGTAGCTGGATACCGTCGAAGCATCGTTGACTCAAGGATTAAGAGCTTGATTTGTAATCTGCAGGACCTGGTTCAATCCTCGCGATGTATCGATGTTTTTGATTTTCGAATTTCATATGTACAATCCTCCGACGTATAGTGAAGAAACATCGTGATGCAACCTGCACATATCAGCAAAGAAACACAAAGCCTACTGGACCAGCGTGGTTGACTAAGACCTAGTGTCCTTTAAGAAAGGGTGAACTTCGAGTCCCACGGTGGCGACGTACATGGCATCCCACTCAACAATCACAATCCATTCTTTTATCCAGTCTTTGTATTGGCTTGTTAAAGCAATCCTTCACCTTTAATAAGCCCTATTTTAATTCCAATTTTTTATTATCTTTAAAACATTTACCTGTCATGTCGAATTAGTTATTATTCGTTTGTTTTATGACTTAATGCGACATACTATCAGTTGGCATAATGAATTGGACGCCTCGCATATCATGAACGCGGTTAATTTGCATACAGATATAAAATCGCTGGTTTTTTTTTTTTATAAACTCAGTGGGCTATATATTAAGAAGGTTTTAATTATGAATATTATTTGTGATTATCTTCACGATAAAATACTTTGATCTAATTACATTTGATTTTGAATCTTATATCTTTAAATGAGCAATTCTTGTATATATATAATTGGAATCTCGGAATCGGCTACAACGATTTTCATAAAATTTAGTATATAGGTTTCGGGGGCGATAAATCGATCTAGCTAGGAATCATTTTTAGAAAATGTCATTTTATTCGTGTT
This sequence comes from Papilio xuthus, assembly GCF_000836235.2. NCBI lineage: Eukaryota > Metazoa > Arthropoda > Insecta > Lepidoptera > Papilionidae > Papilio > Papilio xuthus. The sequence goes on along the minus strand of NW_013532703.1, from coordinate 1,915,486 downwards.
TTATCGATAATCAACTTAAACATAAACTTAACTTTCTCTATCGGTAAGATCGAAAAATATTATTCAAATTTCATCATTTTATTAGTAATTCGTACTTAAATATAATTTGCAAAAAACACAATTTAAAAAAATACCGAGCAAAGCTCCGGTCATCCAGGTACTGTACTTTTATATGGAAAGGTATTGATTGAAAATTATCGATTTAATTTAGTATTGAATGTGTTTACTTGATTATATATCATAACACTTTTAAAATGATTAAGGAAAACGAAAAAAAAAAGATCTTGGACTTATTATCAACGGATAATATAAACATATAAAATATGACTTCCATACAAGGACTTAGTCAAAAGTATAATAGGATGAGAATTTTTCGGCTTATTCTCTGTTTTTGTTTTTACCTCCAACCATCTTGAATTCACCATAATAATAATTTAAACATCCTGTATACATATAGCCTAAAGTTACCGAAGTACTAATACCTACATTAAAATTCAATTCTTTGCACATTACGTCACTTTTCTATGCCTCACCCATTCATGCTTTGCGATACTTGGAAAGTCAAACACTAAACAGTGTATTCCCAACACGTATTTACATAGGTCACCTTTTGTGTTACAATTCTTGTGGCTTTATATACCCATTACTATGAGTGGACGCGCTTCGGTAAATAACATAATTAAAAATATACTCTTATCCTTCCGTCCTTACCGTCAATAACATTATTCTTTCGTCAAAATCCTGTGAATAGTCTTACTAATGCATGCTAAAAATATTATTTGAATTTCACATTTCCCGCGATGTCGTCCGCTAGGCAATTTAAAGAATCAGGCTGTCACCCGGAGACAGTGTAGTTTTTCAATGGTGAAAGAAATTATCAAATCGGTTCAGTAGCTTTAGGACCCTATTCAATGTAAACAATCAATCTTACCTTTTTATATTATTATAGGTAACAGACATGTTGTCTTTTTTAATCTTAACAAGAAAAATAATATAAGGCTTTATAATATTTCAGTTAACATCCACATATCGTATATTTGGTCTCAGATCTTGATGTATATTGTCCCCGGCGTCTGCGTCTGACATTACTGACGTCTTCCCTGATCTTATCTGCCGCACATTAAATCGGATACTGCGCTGAGAAAACCAATGTTTACGGTCATTGTATTCTCGCAAAATGTCTACCTACTGTGCAAATAATGTATTGTTGAAGATATTTGCACATCCTTGTTGAAATGTGTGTAAATATTTATTGGGAAAAGCTAAAGAAATGCTAAATATCTTTTTAAACATTTTATTTATTAGTTAAGTAAAGGATTTCACTGTAATAAACCCTAATATAAAAAATCACACAGAAGACAGACGTGAAGTGGAAGGGTTTCGTTTGATGAGTGTGCGTTCCGTACGCCTAAACACCAACACATTCCCTTCCCAGCTTATTCTTATTAGGGATGGGAATGGAAACTAGATTTGATGAAGGAGGGAGCGCACAGGAAAAGGAAAATATTGTCCGTCTCTGAGTCTCCTTTTCCGTTGGTTAAGGGTAGACAACGCATCTGCAACTGTGGATGTCTATGTGCACCGGTCGCTTCGCTATTTGGGCGAATTCATGTGGCCGCTTTCTCATTCGCCACCTTATATTATAATAAATACTTAAATGCCAATTAATCAACTCTAAGCATGGCAGCGTTTTTTATCTATCTTATTAACATTATAAATGCGAATGTTTGGATGGATGCATGGATGTTTGTTTGAAGGTATCGGAAGAACGGCTAAACGGATTTTGATGAAATTTGGCACACGTGTAGAATGTAGAATTAACACATAGCCTACGTAATTTTTTATTATACCGCGCGGACAGAGTCGCGGGCGACAGCTAGTAATCGTATAAACTTTATGATTATTAGTCTAGTGGGACGGAAAAATTCTTAACACCTTTACTTATGATTCGTGTTTATATAAATATGACACAAGTTATATAAACTCGAGAATATCTCGCTACCAAATTAACTCGAAGTTACAAAAACTAATTAAGAAACCCGTCATAATTAACACGTATTTGAGATGAAATTAAATTTTTATACCAAGTGATATTAAGTTGGTAACTTTATGATACTTATTTATATGCAACAAAGTATCAAACAGTCGAGTTGTTAAAATATTTAAGAATGCGTCGTAAGTTGTAAATAATATATTGATGTTGTGAATGATTTTTGACAAATGTTATTCCTTGATCCTGACTGTTAATTAAACTAAAAAAAACATACAAAAAAATAAATTATTAAAATCAAGAAGTAATTTTACAAACAACCATTTTAGATATCGCGTTGGAAATCTAAAGATACTATAAAATGTCGACCAAAAGTTATGCTATACTAACTGTCGCCCGTGACTCCGTCCGCGCAGAGTTAAAAAAAATTGCGACATAAACGGTTGTAACTTTTGATTGGGTTGGCTTAGAAGTTTTATTTTTTCACAGCACCTAGCGACCGCAGACCTAAACATTTTGTATAAATTCCCGCTTGATAGACGGACGGACAACAAAGTGATCCCATAAGGGTTCCGTTTTTTTCCTAAGAGGTACGGAACCCTAAAAAACAAACAAACTTAATTATTAAGTTGCCTATGTGTTCTTCCAGACTATGTTCTACATCTATGCCAAATTTCTGAGAGATGCATCTATTCTGGAGATACCTTCTAACAAACATCCATCCATCAAAAAATTCGCATTTATAAGTAAGGTGTAAAATGTTTTTGTTGTTGCTTCTTTTTCGTATTCAATTTATAAATCTATCAATAAGTTATTTGAGAACACTTATCTTAACTTACCTTTATCTCTCTCTAATCAGATATAAGATGTTAACAAATTAGGTTCGTTTGACAAATCAAAAAAAAAATAATGAAATATTTGAATAGTTTCCTCAAAACGGGAATCGAACCATCGCAAAGGTTCCCACAAGCCGGCTCTGTTTGAAGCCTTAAAGAGTCGTAACATTATTTTAAACAAACAACTAATATTTGACAGGATATACTCGCGTGTCCGACACGACACGCGCTGCAAAGGAATTATCATTCTCATTAATGTAATCAATTTCGATACCTACCTTTACAAATATTAAAGACGCTTACCATAGTCATTAGATAGTAAACATAATGTTATATATTATATTCTAAAATAAGTTAATAAGAAAATAATATTAACTCCACATTAGAACCTACTACAATAGTTTTTACGCGGTCAAAATTATACTGGCCACCGCCACCAATTCTTCGCAGTCGCAAACCTTGATTCAAGACGTATGTATATTTAATCGTTTTAAAGTTAATTAAACAATGATTTACGTTACTTACATCTACTATTTCTTCATTAAACATTATAGGTTTAACAACTGTATTCAACCTGTGTCTATTCGTAGTGATTTCTATAAACTTCTTTTGATTGTATTAAATGCGATGACATTAACTAGAGTGATGACGGTCACTCCCAACCTGTATGACACATCTCGGCACGTACGGAGCACGGACACACAGAACGTTCCGAGAATTGTATTGCTTGAATAATATTTTATTGTTAAAATTGCCAACTGTAATATATGGAAAAAGCTCATATCATAAAAGCAGTTGATCAAAACAACATTAATTCAATCATTCTTATAAATCGCTCGCGACTCCGTCCGCAAAATTAATTGAAAAGCCTAAATAGTAGACTTAATGGGTTCTTCCAGACTATGTTCTATGCCAAATGCGACTGCCATTCTCCAGACACCTTTAAATAAACATCTATCCATCCATAAGATTTATTCCAAACGAAAGCAAAGAAAGTAACAATTCACCAACCACCCAACTGGCGGCCGTATCACATAGCGTAGAGATAGACTTTTATTTGGCGTAATCTTACACATTTATTTTTCCTCTTCCATATTATTACATCTACGTTGTCATGAGACGCATTCCATACGACGTAGAGCCCCAAATATTGCCAGTCAAATATTCTAATTTTGGAAATATATTTGCCAATGAAACGATATTTTAATTTTAATCGATATTAATATTCAATTGATTAGTCATGCAAATATTTGCGTGACATTGTGCATTTTATTTAATAATTGTTACATGTTAATCTGTTCTGATACTATTACTCATTTTATTGGTTAACTGAATGGATGTGACGTCATCGATAACACGAGTTTACTCATTCAAAGTATTGCATTTTATATCATACTTCTTACTAATATTATAAATGCGAATGTTGGATTGTTTGTTTGAAGATATCTCCAGAACGGCTGTATGGATCTCGCTGAAATTTGGCATAGATGTAGAACACAGTCTGGAAGAACACATAGGCTACTTATTGAGTGTTTAAAAAACCGCGCTTACGGAGTCGCGGGCGACAGTTAGTTAATAATAAAATAATGGTGCGTGAGAGGAAAAATGAAGCTGCATATTGTTATATTAAGTTGCTTTACTTTGATTATTAATAAAACTAAATTAAATGAATTTTAAGTACACAAAAATTACAAATGGTCTCAAACTAACACTATTTTAAATAAAAGCCACAATATTATTTTGTAGTGAAAATTTATTAAAATATTTTTTTAAATTAGTCAGTAGGTAATCCAAAGCCCAGAATTAACTTTCTCAACGTATTTAAACAACCATAACATTAAAAAAAAAATTCAAAGTTTTTTTACGAACATAAAAAAATTATAAGTACATAAAATGCCTTCCTCTCAGACATCCCGTGGCTTTGATTGTTGTAATGAATCCATATCAGCAGGCGTTGTCTACACTTCTTATTTTAAAACACCGAACATGGCCGATGCATTCGAGTTTAAAAAAAATAAACACCATAAAACCTCTTTCGTAAGGTCGCGATGTACCAACATATTAGCAATAAAATGCAATAAAACCTTTACCGTTTAATCGCATGTAATGTTACCATGTTTTATGCGAGGAGTTTATATGTCTTAAAATTATTCAACACAAGGTCATTATGGTGGCTTGTTTATGATAATGATGGAGTTTAAATCGCGCCACGTAATTGTTACTAAATAAGTTTAGATTGGTTACAAGTATGATGATGCTTTTCGTTATAAGTTTCAATGTGAAGAAAATTGTTTTCGGACCTCAATGACGACAAATTAAATACTTAAATTATATTTTTATTGATTGTTTATCACATTTTTATATACCTTGCAATTTTTTTCTTATATCATAAGGTGGCAAACGAGCAAGCGGCCACCTAAATTGCTGAAATAGCCCGTGAAAGTGACCGTTGCCCATAGACATACGCAATTGCATATGCGTTGCCTACCTTTAATTAACGGAGGAGAGGATGCACAGAAAGAAAATATTTTTGTACAAAACATTTTGTAACTTTGCCATAGACATTTTATATACTACTATACTAGCTGTCGCCCGCGACTCCGTCCACCAACGGTATTACTAATAAATAGCCTTTGTGTTCTTTTA
>NW_013532703.1:1771462-1909564 GCF_000836235.2 Papilio xuthus | reverse complement strand
AAAACAACTTTAATCACTTGGAGGAATCATTTAATTCTCTTTATGTCTAAAATCTGAATCTACGAACAACAGTTAGAACATTACAGACCACTACGATGCATATAAACAACAACAAACGGCCGAGCACAACTGTTTTTGACCGAAACTTTAGTATTTAGATAACCAGATTGCCGTAGACTTCCACTGTGTTAGTATTATATTGTCGTCTCTTTCTTTCTCCTTGATGAAACTGAGACTACTATATCTTACTAATATTATAAATTCGAATGTTTCGATGGATGACTGTTTCTTTGTTACAACGTATCTCCAGAAGCGCTAAGCGGAACTTGATTAAATTTGGCATATATGTAGAACATAGTCTGGAATAACTTGATTTAGTTTCTTTCTAATTCCGCGCGGACAAATCCAAGGGCTACAGCTAGTAGACACGGAGTAGAATTCTAGGATTTTATCGTGTTAAGATATTGTTCCCGATTTAAAGAAGACAGTCAATTGTCGGCCTCCTCACAACTAGCCGAGTGATCATAATTCCTTGCATTATTTTCAAATTACTGTCAACTCTGTTGATATAATTTATACAGTATTAAACCTTATAGTAATGTACATAGAATTCAATTTCTTTTGTATTTGAATTGTAGTAATAACCGTCATATCTGGACGCGTATTAATATCTGGATCGTAATTCTTAAGGGTTATAATATTTTCTGTTAAGTCTACGAAGAGAGGATTTTATTTGTGTTATAATTGCGAATTGCGGTCGCCATTATGTTGTTTATATTCTGACAAACGAGTTGTATGGATGACTCAATCACTGCGGTGTAATGTAACCACGTTAAATGCGCTGTCCAGATAGTTAAGTATACCCTATTTAATCACGAATTCAATACTAAGACGGTTTCTGTGACTTTTTTAGGGTTCCGTACCTCAAAAGAAAAATCGGAATCTTTATAAAATGTTGTACGTCTGTCGACCTGTCTGTCAAGGCCCTTTTTCTCAGGAATACTTGAAGGTATCAAGCTGAAATTTATTTCAAATACTTAAGTCTTTTGAAGCAATCAAAAGATACAGCCTTTTATGCTGCAATTTTACACTCGCAAGGGAATCCAAACCTATAGGATACTTCTCGTGAACTCAGAATCTTAAAGTTTTGTATGAACTAATTTTTTATAGTAGCACAAATAAAAGAAAATCGTACATTTTTACTTTTATACTTACAATTTTATACGGAACACTGGGTGCGCGAGTCCAACTCGAACTTGACCGATTTTATAAAGAGAAATTTGGCAAAACCGTAAATTAAAAATCTAAATTAGTGTATATTGTACATTTCAAATGCTTTTCATGCCTTTATAGTTTCTATTATATTTGTCTAGTTAAAAATTGCCTTGAGACTTCACTGTCGCAACACCCATATAACAACGTGCTATCCCTTTCATTATCTTTGAATTAAACAGAGATAAGTAATCCTAATACATGAGTGAGCATCAAGAATGTTATGTCAAAGTTCAAATATGTGACATGAGTTGGTCTTAGGAAAATTAACCTACTATTTTCTGCTATCCTGGTATTATAACGTTATTGATATCGTTAATGTTTGCGATGTTAACGAACAATTGACCTGTTTACTATATATTAAATAAGGTTGCTTTGAGACCTAGTTTTGTTTATAATAATTCAATAATTGAACAACCTCTTGACCTTTTTAATAAAGCACTTTAACATTTCAAGAGCCGTAGAGTTCTCATAGACAACTCTTGTATTAACTATTTGCTGATTACACGAGGAATTAAAAATAGATAAGCGTATTTATATCGTATTAATATTAGTATAACCGTGGGTTTCTAAGACCAAAATACTAGTTCAAAACATATCGTAAAAAAAAAGATTTTGAACTATTAGCTGTCACCCCCATCTCCGCAGGCGCGTATCTAAGTAGCTTATGTGTTCTTCTACACTATGCTCTTCATGCAACTGTTCTGGAGATACCTTCTAATAAACAAACATCCATCTATCCAAGCATTCCCGTTTATAATATTAGTAAGAAGTAAGATGTTTGAATTTGAACTAAAGCGCAAACACTAGTACTTATTCTAAGGAAACTGGATGAAATGTTTTTCTTACAACATCCTGAATGAAACCTTTTTGTATTGTTTCTGTTAATCTGGATGGTAGTAGAAAATAATACATTTCAATCTTTATTCAGTACCGATGTTACGTCACCGGAAAACCCATTCTTATGCAGATTATATTCGCGGAATAAAATTTCCATCGGCAACATATTTGATTATTAAATGACAGGACCTGTGAAGCGCAATGTACTCCGTCAAATAAAAAATAACATTAAGTACTAAAGTAGACCGCTTGTGTGTACCTTTTTGAGTTATGCGTTCATAAAAACATACAAGCATGAACATCTGTGATTGTTATTTTTGCCTCACCCACGCGTAAGATTTTGTTTAAGTAGCAGATTCTGTTTGGTACAGCAGTGGCTCTTTGCCTAGTCCATATCTCTGTGGTCAAAGGGCAAGATCAAGGGGGATGACAGGAAGCGCTCTTTCATTCATACAAATTGGCTTAGTTTGGGGGAAAAACCTACGGATCATAGGATACATATAATATATATATATATATTTTTTTACCTAACGCCGTTACAATTGGATATGTTTCGAATATATATTTTACGGTAAAATATATTGAGAAAGGATTTCTAAGAAAACTCGTCACTGTCTGATACCTTTCTTGAATTTCTCCTTAATCCTAACTCAGTCGCATCATATATAAAATGTAATATGTAATTTTTACATACATGACTTATGTACATATTTAGAGTGAGTTTCCAATACCAAAATTTTTGTATAATATATATCGTCATCCCTGTCTTTTATCTTTGACAAAACAGAGATAACAATATGTTTTAAACGGGGAATATGGATACGGGAAACCCATAGTTAGTTCTATAAATCGTACTAATAATTTGAAATGGAATCTGAACCTACTACCCATTACTTCTTCATACGTAACAATTAATTGGCAAATCATTATTCGAGTTATTTTAATAATACTAGCTGTTTGCCGCGACTCCGTTTGCGCGGAATCAAAAATAAACTTAATTAGTAGCATTTGTGTTCTTCCAAACTATATTCTTCGTCTATGTCAAATTTCAGCAAGATCCATGCCTGCGTTCTGGATATATCTTCTAACAAATATACATCCATCTAAAAATTCGTATTTATAATTTTATTAAAATTACTTTAGTACTTAAATTTGTACTTTTGTATTAAGTGTTTACTTAAGTTTATTTATTTAGTTTAAGGTCAGTTTCGTCATTCAGATAGAAACGTCCTCGTTTTGTATTCCGAGTGAAGTTTGTATTTGAATAAACAAACAGACAAGGTATTAAGTTTGGCGGAAATGTTTTGATCGCGTCCGTGGCTTAGACACTTCCTGTGATCCTTTGTTCTATTGTACAGTGGTTAAGACAAGGTTTTTTTTTATATTATAAGGTGGCAAACGAGCGAGCGGCCACCTGAAATCGCTGAAATAGCGAAGTGACCGTTGCCCATAAACATATGCAATTTCATATGCGTTGCCTACCTTTAATCGAAGTAGGAGAGGATTCACAGAAAGAAAATATCTTCCCCTTCCATGCATCCTCTCATCCGGAAAGTCCACTTCCACTTCCACTTCCCATCCTTTCCTTATAAGAAAGCGGGTGGGAACGGAAAGAGGACTAAATTAGGCCTCTGGGACGCACACTCATCAGACGAAACGCGGGAATAGCTTCCACTTCACGCCGGTCTTCTGTGTGGTCGTGGTATTTCACCGAGAGAGCCGGGCCAATTCGTGCGAGGATGTTAAAGCGGACTCTACCTCAGGTTACGCCGTTACGTTACGGTTACGTTTAAGCCGAATTAAAAGTACTCCGAATAACTTATTATTCTTAAATGTCTCTTCAATGTTGGAGCTAAGGCTGTTTACACGTCATCATTGTATGATCTTCCTTTATTTATCTTTTTGGAAATGGCTGTCTCTATCACGCCAATTTGGTTCTATACCAATCTTCCCGCTCCTACCTTCAGTCCGTTGAAATATATATTTTCTACATTTATGTATGTTCTGTACATCTTACTGATATTATAATGCGTATGTTTGAACAGATGGATGTTTGTTAAAAGGTATCTCTATGACGGCTCCACTAATCTAGCTGAAATTCAGCATATATGTAGAACATAGTCTGGAAGAACACATAGCCTTTGTATTCTTTCAGACTTACTTTACTTACTTAACTTTTTTTTATTTTATTTTACCTAATCGCATTATGTACATTTGTACATTGTGGTATTAACTCAAAACAGTTCAACAATGTACAAAATACATATATTTAACACAACACATTTTACGACATATTTCCGAGCTGTAAAAAGCCTCAGCATCATCTAATTGGCTTAAAACCAATTTCACTCGCTGCTCAATAGGGTCGAAGTGCCATACAAGTGATTGAGTGACAGAATTAATTCAATTGCGTAATTTATTCGCGTGTGAGATTTCACACACAACGCTTGTTAATGTTTTCGAGTGTCGACTCGTATCGGTGCGTTCTTTTACTTTATTTGGTTACCGTGTTCGACGCTGTTTGTGCGTGAACGTGGAAATATTTTTACCAGATATATATCGTGTTTTTTTTGGGATATTTATTCATACAACTATTTCAAATACGTATAAGGTGGCAATGGAAACGAGGGCAAAAACGAAATTCAAATTACCAAAAAAATATTTTTAATTGCGTTGAGGTTATTGAGGTTTTTTATAATTTTATAGGAAATAAATCTTACTAATATTATACATTCGAACATTCAGATAGATGGATGAATGTTTGCCTGAAGGAGTTCCGTCATCGAACGACACGACAGACCGCCAGGTTCCATCCACACCATCTCGATGGCTGGCAATCCACAACTTTGCGGTTTGCGCGAAACTTCCTGTCTCGCACAGCAGCGTTGTGGAATGGTCTGTCCTCGGCGGTATTTCCAAACTGCTATGAGTTAGGGTCCTTCAAGAAGCGAGCTTATCACTATCTCAAAGGCCGGCAACGCATCTCCGGTTCCTCTGGTATTGCTGATGTCCATGTGCGTCGTTGAACACCTCGGTGCTTCGGAACGGCTGAACAGATCTCGCTGAAATTTGGCACAGATTTAGAATATAGTCTGAAAGGACAGGCATTTTAAAGTTATTCTTTTTGATTCCGCGGAGACGGAGTCGCGGGCGTCGGCTAGTATAGAATAATGAGATATGATATCTATTTTTTGTACTTGCATTAAATAAAATTATTTTCCTAACATTATTTTAAAAAACATTAAACATTTTAGTTTTTAAATTATTTAAAATCATTCTTTCGTTAAGAAGAAAACAAAGAGTTAATTAAGAATCTTAAAAGTGCTTAGTTACGTTTGTAATTAACTCTATTTTAATTATATTATCAACATAAAGGAAAAGGTTCTTCGTTTTTATTCCATTTTATTGTAGATGCTTTAATTCGTTAGAACTTTTTTTTTATCTTAGAAATTATCGAATATTTAATGACATGAATTAGATCTTTAAAATAACTTAATAAGGCCTTTTTTTCCCGCGGACGGAGTCGCAGGCGACTCCTTGTGATTTTCATAAATCACTTCTGTAAGTATGTGTGTCCAAATAAACGTATGTCACAAGTGTGGGAAATGACAATAAGAAAAAATGTGTCCACATGACATTTGTCGATATAATTTGTGTCGATTCGTGACCGAGGTCCGTACTTTCGTCATAATCAAGTAACAATCGAATTGCGTAACTATCGTTGTAACGAATTTGCAAATCGATCTCGAATTCGATTCGTGCGTGATTCTATAGAGACAGTTATTTTATTCAGAAACAGATGGTAGGGGTGAGACAGTAGTAGTGGTCAACTGCTACGAAAATTTGTATCTCAAAATATAAATAGCAGTGGGGAAATATAAAACAGTGATAGAGCCCGCTTTAACATCTTCGCACGAATTGGCCCGGCTCGCCCGGTGAAATACCACGACCACACAGAAGACAAGCGTGAAGTGGAAGCAATTCCGCCTACAGTGCGTCCCGGAGGCCAAAATTAGCCTTCTTTCCCTTCCAACCCTTTTTCTTATAAGGAAAGGATGGGAAGTGTAAGTGGACTTTCCGGGTGAGAGGATGCATGGGAAAGGAAAATATTTTCTTTCTGTGCATCACCTCCTCCTTAAGGTAGGCAATGCATATGCAATTGCGTATGTCTATGGGCAACGGTCACTTCGCTATTTCACCGACTTCAGGTAGCCGCTCGCTTGTTTGCCACCTCCTGATATAAAAAAAAATATCTTCCTCCCTGTCATCTTCCTACATTAAATTAAGATATCAATATGTTTTTAACAGTGGAAACTAACCATAAGAATTGAATAATAGAATTGCTTATCTAAAGTTATACAAAGTTCTAGCTACTGTTTGTTTAACTAACTAGAGATGGTTTGGTTTCGATCTTACGACTCGCAGCAAAGTTTAACCTCATTCGACCGCAGAGCTATAGTCGTAGCGGTAACAATGTTATTCAACACTGATTGTGAATGTTTCATAATCAATATTCTATTTGTTATTCTTATAAAGATTGTCTATTGTTTAATGTAATATTATATGTGGTATCTTTAAGTTAATTATATAAGTATGAAGGTTTTAATGGATTTGATTATTTTTTTTATATTATTATATAAGGCATCAAACAAGCAAGTCTCATAAATTGCCGAAATAGGGAAACGATCGCAACCCATAGTCACAGGCAATTACAGAAAGGTTGCCTGCTTTTAATCGGTAGATGAGAAGATGCATAGCAAGAGAATATTTCCGTTTCATATGCGTCCCCTTCTCTATAAATTTCACTTCCACATCTTCCACTTCTTCGTTGGAAGGGGAGAGGACTAAAATTAGGCCTCCGGTACACTGTCAACAGGAGAAACGCAGGATGACTTCCACTTAACGTATGTCTTCTTTGTGGTATTTGACCGGTCGATTACGTCGATTCGTGCAACAAATATTGTTTCTGGCGTCCACCAATGTACTGCCATCTTCTTTCCTTAGTTTAAATATGCATTTTCGTCTTTATCTAGTTGATTCTTATCTTAACTAATTCTATATACTGTCATATTTTTTATTTATTAATTAAGTATCAGTATTCATGAGTTTTATTTCATGTATTTAATACCAAACTTAGATTAAATGATTATTAGAGTAGTTCTTGTGTGTATTGTTAGTACAAGAAATATACACTAAGGGGAATTGTTTTTTTCTATACAAATGACATTATAAGAGTTTGCATATAACATTGTGATTGCCGGCGCCAGATATTGCATATCTATAGTCATTATAACAACTTTATTGACGTTACGCAAAGTTTCAGCCGCTCGAGTGTTGCACAACCCTAATTAGATCGCGCACTGCAATAAACTTTGCCGCCAATATTTGAGTAATGACAGCGCGGGAAATTAATTCGCAGTATGGCAACATTTATTGTGTATACTTCGATATTATTTATTACAGTTTATAACTTAATATAGGTTATGATTAATATTATAGTTATTTAAGAGACAGCTAGAACTATAAACCATATTTGGTCTTACTATCCTATCTTACTAATATTACAAATGTAATTGTTTAGATGGACGGATGGATGAATATTTGTTAAGGTGTCTCCAGAACGGCGCAACGTATCTTGATGAAATTTGGGACATATATACAACATAGTTTAGAAGAACACGTAGGCTATTAATATTTTTTTTAATTCAGATGGAGTCGCGGGCGACAACTAGTTAAATAATAAATGTAGATTCAATATCAGTTGCTTCATTTTATGGGCTAACCTCACAAAATACTGGCATGTAAGAAACTTTTTTTTGCAAATGCTAGCAACATCTTGACACTATTCTGCCAGTAGTTTCGTTTTATCACATAAATACTCTTTGACATTACGTTAAAGTATTGTTCTTTTTTTAAATATCCCAACGTCATATTTAATTCAGTAGTGACAACTTTCGATTGTTTAGCCAAACAAAAAACTGCTTTTTATTCTATTCACGACAGATCTGAGTAAAGATAAAGCCATTGGGTTACTACACAATGCATTAATCTTTTAATCTGCTTCTTTACTAACAACAAAGAATACAAGAAAAAAATCAACTCTAAGCACTGAAATGTTTAGGGTACTTATTTTTTAAGACGAGATTAGTAAGTGCCATGCAAAGGTAAGTGACAAACTTCATGGAATAACCCTGCTTACGTGCCATCAGTATGTTCGGTTTACATCTGGAAATGCATTAAATGAATATCAAAACATTATGAATTCATCTGATGATTAAACAATATGCAATCCAAACTATGTTTGCTTAGTTGACTGAAGTTAACAGGTTTGTATGTAAGTATATAGATATATGTTACTTGATTGATATTCCCCTGAGTGTTATAAAGTCAGATTCTTTAATTTTAATTACTAACATTTGCCCGTGACTTCGTCCGCGTAAAAAATCTCGGTAAGTAGTCTATGTGTTCTTATAGATTTTGTTCTACATCTATGCCAAGAATCATCGAAATCCGTGCGACCGTTCTGGAGATACCTACAGACAAACATCCATTCATGTAAAGTTTTGCATTTATAATATTAGTTAGATTAAAAACGAATTATTAAGTACATAACTTTATAATCATTTTATATCTACCCATATTGTGTTACAATACGTTTTTTTTTATTAATGGTGACTTAAATCCAAAACAATAACTTTCCCTTTACACATCTGACTCCAGACTATCCTTCCGTAATGAGAAAGCATAGAGCGTTGCTTCCTGGACTTAGGAATAATAAATAAGGGCCTGCGTAATGTACATCATTAGCGAAGTGAATAAAAAAACTAGATGCATGTTAGAAGGTAAGTTAAAAGTTAAAGTTTTTTTTAATACAACGCATTCTTATTTTAGTTGAACTCCGTTTATTTAATAAACTAACTTTCGCCCGCGATTACGTCCGCACGGAATTAAAAGTTACTAGCCTGTGTGTTCTTCCAGACTATGTTCTATATCTATGCCAAATTTCAGTTAAATCCATGCAGCAAACATCCATCCATACAAACGTTCAAACATTCGCGTTTATAATAATAATAAGATTACCATAAAAAAAAACATATATTATGTAGAGCTTAGGACTCTAACTCAGAGGGAGAGGAGGAGGGAGGAGGAGAGATAAGCAGTATTTACTAATAATTAAGTTTTTTTTATTATTATATAATTAAAACCTACGACATAGTTTAAGATAGGTAAATTGATTTAATTTATAATTTACTTAACGTGTTTTCGTTACGTTAACTTAGTAAATTTATCACAGCTTAGCGTGAGATCCGATCACAAAAAATTTAAACTTTTTGTTTAAGGCTTCATGCCAATGACTGGGAAAGATCTCATGACTCATCTGTAAAGATATTTTTAGATGTAGGATTCATTTAAAAGCTTTGTAAAATCAAAATGTTCAATGTGATAAATGATTTCTTCCAACGTCCGAAGAATTGTTTACTCGTGTGAATTTCATATTTAAAATCCATACTCAGGGACTTCCTAAGTGACCACCTAACTTAAGTGACAGTATGCATAACTGAATCATCAAGTATTATGTACTTACTAGAAGACAAAGGTACAAACTAAGCGGTTAATATGTTAAAATTAATAAAAACTTACGACTTAAACAACTTAATATCGAAAATCCGACACCAAACCTCAACGACGCGTACATAAACTATACGACGTAGTTGGAACAACTAGAACCGTTTAATATATTATATTATAAAATGATAAACATTAAACGACAAAACAGTACAGCAATTGAATATTATTTAATCTGTGGTTACTATCTCAAGACTCTATCTCTGGATAAAATCTTACTAATATTATAAATGCGAATGTTTGGTTTAATAAATGGAGAGATGGATGTTTGTTATAAGGTATCTCTTCAGAACGCCTGCTTAGATTTCGCTGAAATCTAGCATAAATATAGAACGTAGTCTCGAAGAACACACTGGGTACTAATTATGTTTTTTTTATTCCCCTCGGTCGGAGTCATAGGCGAAAGTTAGTGCAATTTTATTTTGAGAAATACTCTATCTAGTTACTTTAGATAAAGATATTAGTTTAACAATTGGTACAGAAATAGAATTTGTAAAGCGCAAACCGATCAGCGCAAAGATCAAAGGCGGAAAATGTGTTAATAGAACGGCTAAATACGGACGTCAGGCATTATTCACGGCTTACACAACTGCTACTGTATACATTTGTAAGTATACAGTATACATTTATAAATTTACTGTATACATGTTAATAGTAAAGTGCTAACCAATTTGCTATTACATGCAT
Source organism: Papilio xuthus (assembly GCF_000836235.2). NCBI lineage: Eukaryota > Metazoa > Arthropoda > Insecta > Lepidoptera > Papilionidae > Papilio > Papilio xuthus. The sequence goes on along the minus strand of NW_013532703.1, from coordinate 1,899,139 downwards.
GCTTTCTTTGATATAACGGACATTCTGACCGCCATGACACAAGCCGCGGATAGAGTGGTATGGAAACAGCTGACCGACACATCGGTGAAAGCATTTCAAGATGAGCACGACCTTCAGTAAGCAGAAGAAGAACCAGTTTTCATAATGCGTTAGTCAATTAAAGAACCTTGTAAGAGGTAAAACAGCAACAATTATTAAGTCTTAAAATATGAGTAACATAGAAAAGGAGAGACAAACTCTTATTCTCTTAAAGCAGCTCTACTCTTACTCTCTCTCTATCTTGCTAGAGACGAGACATAATTATTATTGACGATTATTGACTACGTTTCATGTTATACCTTAAAACAAAAATTGTACTCTACATTTTTCAAATTTGAATTCAAGTAACGAGAATAAATGTCTCTATTAAACTTCACCTAAAATCCTAAAAGCGTCGCGAACTGCGAAGTCATCAACCGGGCCCAGTGACTGCGAATTCGTTTCTTTTTTTACTTTTTTTTGCTTACACTACAAACTGACACACCGCCACGGGACATTCTGTTGTCGGTACCTAGTTTATTTAAGACTTCTTTTATAGTACCAGTACGTTTAATATTGTATGGAGTTAGGATTATATCTTTATCCCTCTCATTATCTTTGACCAAACAGAGATAAAAATACAAGGATTTTGGTCTAACTATAAATGAGACTTAAATCAGGTACTTTGTGATGTGTGTTCCTTGAACTTACTAAACTTCAGATTTATATGTCTGTTAGTTCATCGAAGAGTAAAGTTTGTCAAAGAGATAAGTAACCAAAGAGTTACGTGATATAGTTTCTTAAAGGCTGGCAATGGACTTGGTTCTCACGCAGTTTAAAACGTTCTCTTCTGTGGTTATTATCATTAACAAAAGACAACTTCAATGGATCATTTTACATAAAAAAATATTGTGAAGGTTTTCTAGATTTATAATCTAGGTTTTTTTTTGCGTTGCTGTTACTTGAGAAATCGATATGGATTCATGTGACGAAAAAAATTACAACTCTAACAGTGGGTTTCTAAGACCAAAATCCGTTTAAAATAAATTATATATTGTTATCTCTATTTTGTTAAAGTTACAGTGACGACTATATGTTTTATACAGACATTTCGGTGTCAGAAACCCACGGTAAATAGATCACACAAGAGATATAATTTAAGATGGATCGTATAGTTAATCATTCAATACTTACATTCTATTGTAAAGTACATATCTTAATGACACAAGATGAAAATTGCATTAATGTTGCGCCAGACCACACAGTTCGTTCTAATGACCACAAGATGGCATCATGTTCGTAGCATCAATTTATTCGTGCTATTGATATTATTCAATCTATGATAATTACATCAAGAACTTAATTTGGGTCAGTGATAGTAATTAGAATATGACTTTTATTGAATACTCTCAGTTCATCGCTTTTGAATCAAAGATCTCTGAAGAAATCACAACGAAAGTTGTTGAAATGTTGATATCGGAGATTCGTTATTCTTTCTGTTAAGTAGTATTTTTAATATCATAATAGGTTAACCGTTTAAGTTTGTACTTAATTGTAAGACATATTTATTTTGAAAATCTTTTTAATTCCATTAGTATTTAATCTGGCTACAAAATTACTTCTTTTTTTTTAAATAAACGTCAGTAATAAATGTGTCCTTATCAGCTCTCTATAGGTCCCCATTGAGGGGCTCGGTGGCTACCTTTAGTTAAGGTTGACTAGGCCATAGTCGACCACGCTGACCCAGTGCGGGTTAATTCGCAAATATATGCAGGTTTTACCACTATGCTTTCCTCCACCGTTAGAACGTGCGACAAATGTAAATTGAAAAATACATTGGTAGATGGTGGGATTTGAACACAGGATCTGCAGTTTAGTCAAGTGTTTAACCACTGAGCCATCGACAAATAAATGTGTGAATAAGTTTGAATCATTAAAATCGTGAGCGTATAAGTGTGAACATGTTCTTTATAAAAACATGTTAACAATTAAAATGAACATAAAATACGGCTCATTTAATTGAACAGAAACTTTCATATTTTATCTGTGTACGTCAAACGCGTAATTAAAAGTGAGTCATAAAATTCAATATAAACGGGAGCTATGTTACTTCAGACGTATCGGATGACGAAACGGCAATTATAAAAGAGAGGGGTAAACACGGCTAGAACACCACGCAACTTATAATGAACCGACTGCGTACTTCAAAATACATACGTGTATAGTATTCTGAGCACACTGTCGACACTTGTATTGACACATATTGCCATCCCTTTCACCCTCTTTAAAGTAACTGAGACCATCATATATCAAACCAAGTGTAACCGCAATCGAAACTAATAGCAAACAAGGATATCTAAACCAGTGACAGAGGCACTACTATCAAGATTGGTTCTGGCAAAATATAAAAAAAAAACTTATATAAGACATAGAAAATGTGATCAAAGAAAACTGACATAGCTGCTTTAGGTAGATACAGTACAAAGAGGAGCTTGTGATTTTTGACGTTCACAGGAGGGCGCTAGTGTGCTGTCATAATTTAGTTTGACTTATGCCCACTGGAACACATAGCCTTGTCAGTTTAATACATCCCTGTAGTCTCTACCTGTACAAGTATGTTGACAGTGGAAACACGCACATTTTGGTCAATATTACCGTAAACTTTCATTATAGACGAAACGAAAATGTTATCCATCTATTTTTGTACTACATGTATCCTGTATTTCTCTTATGTAGTAATAAATATTTACTCCGTAATCTTTTCTCATTCTCTAGTAGTAAAATTTACGTAGCTATCTCTTGCGTCATTAATTACATAACTAAAACTATGTATTTTATGTGATAAACAATATTTAATTACAAACTGAAGCCAAAATCATATAGTAACAGAGAGTGTTAAAACTGTCACTTGGTGACACACGTGATACAGAAGTGACAAGCTTTGATGTAGCAATAATAATGAGTATTTATGTCACATATCACGTGTATTTTCATAATAGAATAACTTAGTTATACTCTGATGGAAAACTCTGTCTGTCATCAAATAATGATGCACTTTAAAAATTATTTAATTAACTTGATAAACAAAGTTTGTGTACATTTATTTTTGTTTTATTGTAGAGTGAAAGTAGAAAGAAAAAAACATAGTTCTCTCCAACATTTATTGGTCGAAAAATAAATTAAAACTTTGGATTTCAACAAAGGACCGAAATCGTAAAAATAAATACCTACAGGGTCTACGCTTAAGTTAACAACATATTTACAATAATCCTTACGAAGTTCACTTAATAGGTACAATTATTTACTTTTCGAATCCAACCCCAATCCATCATTTCCCAAACTCTATTTTTACAAATCATTCTCTTATTACAATTTCCTTTTTTTTTTTACCGACATTTTTCGATTCACTGTTCGTTCCATAATTTCTAGTAGGGCAGAGACTATTTCCTTAACAATATTACAGACCAGTTATTAAGAAAGTTACACAATTTTTAATTAAATTTAAATACAAAGGCACAAATCACCCATAATAAATGTATATTTTACAATTTATATAAGATGTCAAACTGGCCCAGTTATAATGAACAATATAATTGTAGAACACGAGTCATACAAGACCATACATTGACTTACAACTCTTGCAATTTAGGTTACAAACTTCATATAAACAATGAATTAATTACTGTGTATTTTGAACAAGCGATTGTGTTGTGAGTCAGAACGTAGCTACAAGAATTTCACATCAAGGTCAAAATTAAATTACGTCATTGAAAACAATAATATGTAAAGAATAAAAACACACTTATTTTAACTTGGCAGTGATAGTTCTTTAGTATTTCCAAAAAAAAAACAGATTTACTGTGGGTTTCCGACACTAAAATCTCTGTATTAAATCCCTTATTTTTATCTTACATATTCGACAAAACAGAGATAATATGCTTTTAATCCTTAATTCGATGGTGTCCAGTGTGACGAACAATTAATTAAAAAAAATCTACTGAACTAGTTTAGAGAAAATTACGTAAGTGACTTTACTAAAAAAAAAAACAGTTTTTTGCTACAAAAAATATCGTCGTATTAAGGGTTAAATGGGGATATTGGTCTCAGAAACACACAGTTATTCGTGGATTAAAAAAAATGATTTCTTATATTTAAAATGACGATATACAATATTTAATTATTAAATTATATGTCATATCATCTTTGAAAAATAGAGATAGTAACATGTCTTAATACAAGACAATTGAAGAGTTTTAGAAGTAAAATTAAGGTAATATAAACAAAGTGATCCTATAAGGGTTTTTTTCCTATGAGGTAAGGAACCCTAAAAATATCTCTGGATACAAATAGTCATAATATTTATATTACCGTGGGTTTCTGACACCAAAATCTCCGTATAAAATATATAGCCATCCCTGTCTTTCATCTTTGACAAAACAGAGATAACAATATGTTTTAAACGTTGATTTTGGTTTTATAAACCCACGGATAGTCTCTGCCCTTACCGACATTTCCCAAACACATTATTCCAAAACAATTTTATTTATATTTATGGCCGCTTTCTTTATAGTTAATAGCAATAATATAATAAACATACAGCTGCAAAAAATATACGTATCGTAACTAAACGGCGCATACACCGATCCTACAACCTATTAAGTATGATTTAACCATTTTTTTTTCATAATAACCAACAATTGTTTTAGGAATAGTGAGGATTTTGAATGATTTCTCTTTTATAGGAAAGCACAAACGGTTGATATCAGTAACGCCAAATAAGTTTAAGGCCATATACAAATACCTTTAAACCATTTTTAAAAGGTTTATACAAAATAAAAATAAACTTAAGTACATAAACGAAATTTCAGTCGCTTCATGAATTTATAAATAAATGGTTAACACATTCAATGCCACTTTTGTGTAGTGAAGTGAACTTGCAAGTATTCAGTGGCAGTGGAAGTGTTAGAAATATTTCATTAAATGAATTTAGGCTAAAATATAGCACCAACGTGGATCTAAAATAGAAATTTTGTTAAAAAATTTAAAAAATAGGTCACAAAGAAACTTCTTTAAAATTAATCAATCTGTTCAGATTAACATATCCAGTTTTATAGTTTAGGAAAAAAAATTCTTGATTAAACGAAATACAATTTCTAATATAGCTAACTTATACGACCTTACTGATATCAAACCATTGAAAATTTTATATCTATGCCATAATTAAAAAAAAAATCACATATAATAACTTACATATTTATCAATTAATTTTTATTTCCCGACTAGAGACTAAATATTTTTTTTTTTCAAAATATTCACAACACAATCAAAATAAAATGCATCTTGATTCAATTCGTTAGCAAAAAAATTGAATTATAAATAACAAATTGTACTATTTTTTAAAGGACAGATTACAAAAACATTTTTTACAATTTACAATAAAGATTTTTTTATTTTATAATCTGTTTTCAGAATCTAGTCTCCAGTCGAAAAATAGTCCAAACATTAATATATAAAAATTATGCTTTCTTTATCATTAAAACTAGCGGACTGATTTTCTTTCGAGATTCAAAATGAGGTCATTTTTTAAAAAATAGGCAATTAATTATACTAAGTACACAGCACAACTAATCGAAAACTAATATCAGATAGAATACTAAGAAAAAATTATTTCATGTGATTGAGTTTCTTATTATATTGAATAGTTTTATTATTGCTTAAAATAATAATAACTGTTTCCGTTCTACCCTTCGCTGTTTTTTATTACAAAAACAAAGCACAGAATTAGAAACCGGTAGCCATGTTTGTAAGCCATAGACAAGAGAATGATACCGATATGTGACACCGTAAAATAGGGTGAATAAACAAAAATTACATTAGAAAATAAACTATTGACTACAATTATTTTATTGTGTGATTTTTAACAAAAAAAAATGCATATTACGATATACAGACTTTCATGTTTCTTTCTATTCACCCTGAATGTAAAATATGGGAGTCTCCACCGTAATAATATAGCTATCCTTCTCATTTACTGTGAAAATAACAAAGACAACAATACCATTCTAATATGCGTTACATCAGTTGAAATTCGTTCTAGAGAACAAAAGTTGTGTTGCAATAATAACACCGGAATGTTGAAAATAATCAGAACAGACAATGAACGTAGATTGAAAATAGCACACATTTCAATCTTGTCCCTTAGTAAACTAATATGAAGTCATCAATTAATCTCCCGGCCTGGATACTTTGATGTCACATCTAACTATACGCGAGCTATTTCTTAGTGTAGAGAACACGAAAACTGTGTTTCATAAATCTCCGGAAAATGTCATTTGGGACACGCCTTTACGAGTTAAGCGAATAGGTGTGCAGTTTATTTCAGCTGATTAACATTAATATCTGTAATAAAATGACTTCATCCATTTAAATTGTACAATATTGTCCCATAATTTGTCTAAACATGATAGAATAAATAAACTAGTAAGTTAAATCAAAAGACTGTAATTTTCAATGTTTTTTATAAACTGGAGATTTATTGGATGTGCTGTTTAATTACAGATTAACTTTATTTCATGTTTTATTATTAAAAGCGTAATAAAAAAGCGGGTCAGAATATTTCGCAAGACATTCATTAAAAGCTCATCGGAAAAAGAAAATCAAAACTTCTTTGTCTCTGCAAATGAACCGTATATGACTACCAGAATCTGATATAAACATAAGAAACCAGTAGATTAAATACGTTTGTATGATATTTAACCTTTGAGATAGATTTGTTTATTTATCTTTTATCCTATGGATTAACTAATGCCCCCAAACATGCAGTAAAGAAACACGTCCCTGAATTTATCACGGCCAGGTTAGGATGATTATCCCTTCACAATCCCTTCGCGTTAGTAATCTCAAAATAGCCAAAAGACAACTTTAAACAACGCTCGTACCAAGAAACGCTTAAGCAGACATTTAAACTGTTTAGTTAAAATAAAAATAGAAGCACTCCCTGCTATACCTTTGTTGAGCCAACCAACTCAATAGGTGCTAAAAAAACTGATTTATTTAGTAAATAACATTGTTTTGAAGACAATGCATAATTTTGTCACAGACTTTCACTTTCAAATAATAGCAGAAAAAGTACAAATGTAATGGGTTGAATATACCTGGTGTTTTTGGATAGAGTATTGAGTAGGTAGAAAGAGAGAAGTTTGCTTTTAATATTAACAAATGCAATTGCATGAATAAAATACTCTTGTATGTCTTGAAAATTAAGGTATATGTTATCGCTGCTTTAGAAATTGTTATTTTTTTATTGGTGAAAAGCGGTAAAGGTCTGCAACCGATAAGTCCAATTTCCATATGAAAGTTCTTAAATTATCTGCATCTTTGTATATTTTGCATCGATATTAGGTTGTAATTAATTTGAAAAGAATATCTTGGATTATATTTATTCACGTTTTTAATTTATAATTGTTGTTTTTGACATCAATAAAAAATTGTTTTACAATGTTACGTCTTATATTGAACATTATTTATTTAGTAAAATTCTGTGTTTTCGATGGAAAAGCATAAATTCAACAATGAATGATTTTTGTAGATTTCTTCAAACATTTATAGATTATGAGGAACGAGACAGTATCTCAGTTCATTGTAATATCAGGTCAGTTAAACTAATCAAAGACAGAAAATGTATTAAGGAAGATTATTAGATTTTCACTAGGACCAAAATTTTATCAATAAAATTCTAATGAGTTTTGGTCCATGAAATGTGTACTTGTCATTACGAGAAAGTGCATTTTATACATAATTCCATGTCTAGTAATCTTGTTGTACAATTAGCAGAGGTATATCTTTAAAATGATCCAGATCTCTAAAGTTATATTGTTTTAAAAATTGTCCGTACATTTTCTTATTCTTTATCTTTCAATTGAAACTTGCGCATTTGGCTACCTTGAATCAGTTACGAATTCATTAGCATTAATTCCCCTTCGACTCGAGAAGCATAAAATTTTTTCCTTTAGTTTTATTTTAGAGTAGAATTTTTCCTTTCTTCCCAGGGAATAAATTTACATAGGTTAGTACCGAAACTTAAGTCCTTTAAACTAAGAACTTTTTGTTTCGTAACGGATCCCTTTGTTGTTGAGAATCAGTTAAATAATTATATTATAAAATAGATGTACTAAAAGTACCAAACTAGATGAATAAGTATAAGACTGAAAAGTTTAGCGAAAGAGGGAAATTTGACGACCTAAAAGACGTAAATTTATGTTTGTACTACAATAATCATTTAAACAATATAAGACATAGTTCTAGGCTTTGCGATTCAGATTTATTTGATTTCTGGTTTTCGAAATAAGAATAGATCAGTTATAAATGCATTTCTCGTTCAGCGTCAATATTTTTAAAGACATGGATTCATTTTTAATAGTTTACGTTTACTATTTCTCTTAGCACAGTTATTGTTTCAATATAATAGGAAACTCAAGCATTTGATTCTTAAGTACTATTTAAAATTATATTCCTGTCACTAAATGCGTATGTCTAACTGAAAACCGGTCTATTTCAACTACTATTCAACTATTTGACTATTTCATTACAATGTGCAAGTTCATTAAACACATTCAGCGAATGGCAATGAAGCCTGTGCTTATAATAATGTCTTTCAAAGACGATGGAAAATATTTATTATGAATTCATATTAAAAATCCATTAACATTATCCCAATGATGGTAACTGGGATTTTTTTAAATAACAATATAGAAATCATCAGATTTCTATATTACAAGTATTCGGTCCATCCAAACCCTCAATTCAATAGTTATTATCTCTTAAATTATATTTGCGATTGTGAATAGGCCCTTAAAAATGCATTATAAAATTATATTAAGAACAAGCGTATTCGCGAAAATCAGTCGAAAAATGAAATAATATTACATGAAAAAAAATGCTTTTACATTAAATACAATTAGTTTCATATCACATAATGAAAGCATGAAGAGAAAAATTACCACCTAAATAAAACCAAAATCACAGTATTTTCTGGACAAGATTCTTAACTTGTCCGAGCATTTTTTTTTCATATAAATAAATTCTAAATATACGTCGCATGAAAAATAATAAAAAAAACTGTCTTTTCAACTAAATTAAGATCTAACTAATTCTCGTCAACTATATAAGATTTCTCCTATAATATCTGTATTTTGCGTTCTAATTCTTAGTCAAATATCCTTCATTGCATAAGTGAAAATATAAAAATTGTTTAACTCCTAATGGTTTAAGAAATCTATTTTACCATTACACATGTTAACATTTTTATATATATATACGTTCGCAGCTTGCGTTTCTACGAATCGATCTTGAAGTATATAATATATTAGTTCGATTATTCAGTAGGCCCAATATACTTTAATTACAATAGTAAAAATTAGGCTCTCGACTTAGGTTCCTTAAGGACTAAAGTCATTGGAACTTTATATAGAAATACCTAGGAATTTTGCACAAATCTACAAAGTCACTGCACTTCACGGGCATCGACCCCCGACACCAAACCCGAAGTCCGGCTCTCACACAGCACTAAGTACTAAAAGGAAATCCCTTTACACACATTAATAGATCACAAGGACGTCACTAAACGACCCGTCACTAATCTACAGTTCACCACATAGTTTACAGCACTATCTTACACTGATTTACGTGAAGACCAGAGTGTCCGGGCGCAAGTGGAGAGATTGTAGAGTCTGTGTGCTGTGAGCTGAGCAGGGCTTCGCCAGCAGGTCGGGACGCGGGGGCCGCGCCGCCTTGGCGCACATTCACCGAGCCAGGGGAGCCAGCACCGCGCTCGCCGCCAGAGCGAGGGCGAGGGACGAAGCCAACGCCGCGCCGCGCGAATACGAAAGCTCCTCGCTCTTGACCACTTCGTTAGGTGTCTTATCGTATTTGTGCGTCTTTTTAGTGACCGGTTTGACGGTCGTCGTTGTAGTGGTCGTCGGCGGGGCAGTAGGTGGCGGCGGCGGAGGCGGCAGGGTAGGCTGCGGTGGCGGCACGGGTGACTGTTCCTCCGGCTTACAGCACACCCGAAACACTAACTTCATGTTATGACTTAGGCAACGGCCACCGATTCTTCTATGTAAATCATCTTTACTGGACGTTGATATAAAATAATAATCCTTCCCCGGTAGAAATTCTAAACCGCCGGGTTGCGGTGTGAACGGCCGGAAGGTAATGGTGAAAAACATCAACTTATTCGGCTTATCGCATATTGCTATAATCCGTGGATTTGGATTCGTTATTCGACACGAATCATATTCTTCTTTACTTACATTATATATTATATACTTTTCCATGTCCTCTTCGAATGTATCCGGAGCGTAAACGGGACATATTATGTTTACTTGGTCGTATTCAAACTGTGCATTTCCTTTATTTAGATCGAATACATGATCGGTATTGTCTATTCTGAATATACTGTTTGTTGTGTTCCAATGTATATAGAAAGATTTAGCATAATTCCCCATTACGCTTTCGACGAAAAAGATGAGGACAAGAAGTGTCCACGGGGCCTGCCGGAGCCCGAAGTAGCCGAACGATACCATTCTTACTGTTTATCGTTCCCCAACTCTCATTATCCGACGTAAACTGTGTCCCTCCTGGGTAGCGTTTTAAGCATTCGCATACCAATCCATATTTATAGTCACAAAATTCACAAATTTACACTAGAAAATATAGGAATTTAACACAGAAAACACTAACAATCCGTACGCATTCAACATCGCACCGTAAAGTCCACCATGTTCGGTCCACACACTAGATTCTATTCATCGATAAATGTGGAATTCCATAGGACGTGGCCCACAGTAAAACGCTAGAGAAGCTCACTTAAACAACGCACATCGTGTCCAAATCAAGTCCAATTTAGTTCGCCGACGGTTTTTGTGTTGGTAAAATGTTGGAATTAATCAATACATCACAGATTTTTTACAATACTGAAGCGTTCTTTGTGGTAAGAGCGGGCGTCGCAAACAGCGGGAATACACGTAACGCCGCGCGGCGGTCGGCCGAACTACTGGAATGCAGCTCAGCCCTCGGTACGCATGCGGCTCTTCCCCTCCCCTCCGGACGCCTCACACCCTGGGCCAGTTACGGTCGCGTTCCAACTACTCGAACTTTTAGCGTGACGCCATTTTGAAAGACCGAACCGAAAATAACGCTACAATTTTTGTTTACACTAATATTAAACTTACCTTATTATTTATTTTTTAATAAAACTCTTTGTACTTTAGCAGTATGATTGCATTTTATATATTTGCTAAATATATTTACAAATAAAAATCCATAGACACTTGTTTATTTCTTACGAACGCATCCATTGGGTCTTACAAAATGACGAATACCACAGACTAAGCTTACAAAAAGCTCGGAGTTGAAGCTTTTTGTACGATATTATGCACGCAGCTGACTAAATTATGATAATTGCTCCATTTTAACTGAAAGTTTTATTTAATATATAACAGTTTAGTTCTAAGCGTTAATAATGTGATACGATAATATAATCAAATAATTATTACAATGCATTAATTCTGATATTGTCTTGAACAAAGGTTACTAAGAACTTAGTTAACAGATTTTTTTATAAAAACCATATTACACTTTTAATATCTTGTCATCATCATTTCTCAACTTGTATTAAAGTTTATTCAACGTGTAATCTAATATAATAAACTTCGTAACATTGGCACGAGCCTGTTCAAAGTAGATAATTAACAGGTCACATCACAATTTCATCTCATTATAGATCAAATACGGGCTAATTAATGTCGTACGTAGGTATCACTTGATGCCGTGTTGCCGTAAAAATTATCTTTGGTTTCTTGGAATGATAAAGCAATCATCCTGAGCTGCCGCTCAATTAAAAAAAAGAATAAAAAAACTTACATAAATTAATAGTCACACCGAAAATTTATTTAAACTGAAAAGTTACAGATTTTATAAATCTAAAAAAAAAAGGTTTTTTTTATGCTAATAATAACATATTACTATTAAAGCTGCACTTTAAAAAAAAACATGATTTTATAATTTCAATTGAAAATTATTTTCTGAATTTAAAAAAATCTGATTTTCGTTTTCATGTCTATCAAAGGGATTTTTTGTACTATCCATCAACTTGTCTGTTTAGAAAAATCACAACATTAACAAATATATCTTCACCCCTCACTATAAATTGTTAGATAGACGAAGTTGTAATGAAAATTTCTAAATAGGTCATTAGTTTCTGGTCATGAAACAGTCCGTCGTTTGTGAAGTCGCTAATGCTTAACAGATCCTATTACAGGCGGAATTTCAAATTGACATCACTGAGCTAAAGCGAAATTAATTTGTCTTCAGATTGAAATACCAAAAGATACGGTACGAAACCAAATAATTTAGAAAGGGTTTATACCAATGTTAACCCTTAAGCAGCCGCAAAGACTGTATCTTATTATGGTCAAGGGAAGTTTATTCATAGGGGAATGTTCTTCACATATATAAAAGTATATTTGTAATTCTAAAGTAGTAAGTGTACGCAGCTTGACTGAATTTCCAATATGAGGTAGCGTTCTATTCATGTTCATTCAAGTTGTAAAGTCATCACGTTGTCGTCGGAGGTGGAGACAATCGGAAAGAAGACATTTCTTACGCATCCAGTCCTTTCCTTATCAGAAAAGTCTGGGAAGGGAAGGAGGAGTAAAATTTGGCCCGGAACCCGCACTCATCAGACGAATCGTGGAATTACTTCCATTTCTCGCCTGTCTTCTGTGTTAATGATATTGCACCGCGCTAGCCGGGCCAATTCGTCCAACATATATTGTTGCTGGCGTCTACCACTAGACTGTAACATGATAGAATCATATTTTTTTGTTGACTTTGTAATTTACTTTAGATAATATTTGATTATTGTTAATGGAACAGACGCTTTGGCTAGACATCACAGATAAAGTAATAACACAAATAGTTGTCATGTTGTACATGTTTATTATGACAGATAAGCTACCGACAGACGTGTCCGTTTGTTTATCTATAGATATAAGTAAACATCTACATGTCCGTCAATATAACTTACTACTAAACCAGAGTTCTTTCGGAAAAAAGACAACTTCATGTAATTAAAAACTCCGGCAGTTAAATTAAATTTGCAAATTTTTGAACACAAGGAACGGAAAGGATGTGAAGAGAAAAAGAAGGGACGCGTAGAAAGGTGAAATATCCACTTTCTGTGCGACCTCTATTCCTTCGGTTAATAGTAGGCAATGAATCTGTAATTACTGATGTCTATCGGCAGTTCGGGCGCGGCTTCGCTATTTCTGCGAATTTAGGCTTAGTGCCATCTTATAATATATTTAAATAAAAATACTAACAAACAGACCCGTATAAAGCTATGAATTACAAATAGTATATAATATTTTATTCCTTTTTCAATATAAATTCAGGACGTAATGATCCTGGAGTTTGGAGCGGCTATAATTTGCGCAGAATTGCGACTTGGCAGCCGCTCCGCATATTTTGACATCAAATTAATCGAAAAAAACGTTTAAAGGTAAGCTTCCATTGATGTAGCCAACGTTTACTGTAACTACTGCGGTTGACATATTAGTTGACGGCTATACAATATTGCTGTCGCGAAAGAATGACTTAAATCGTGCCATTTTTAAACGTAACATTATTTTTAACGACGTTTTATATTGAACCAGCTGTCGCCCGCGACTCCGTCCGTGTGGAATTAAAAGGAACTTTATAAGTATAATAGCTTATGTGTTCTTCCAGACTATGTGCTACATGTTTGCCAAATTACGCAGAGATCCGTTAAGGCGTTCCGGAGATACCTTCAAACAAACAACCATCCATCTAAACAATCGCATTTATAATATTAGTAAAATTAATAACAGGATAAATGGTTTTATTACTTCAACCTTCCAACAAAACTGGCAAATGCCAAAACAAGCACATTTAGCTCTGACAAAAAAAAATGTAAAATTTTTCATTTCATACCACCGTACAATATTTACAAAATATTGACAGAATTTCATAAGAAGTGGCGTCAATTCGCGTATAACTTTGAGTCATCTGTGAAGGCCGTTAAACCGCAAAGACAAAAGATACGTCTCTATATTGAAAGTTAAAACGTCAGTCCTGTGGTAGGTATTTCACAATGCATTAGTAACTTAATACTTTTGTTTGTTTGTCTTATTGATAGCCGCTCTGTTACGCCGCATCGGCACAATGAGTGGGAGAATATTACATTTTTTATATTTCTTTAGCAAATTTTAAAACTAAGTAAAAAGTTTCATTTATGCTGTTTAAAATAAAATAGCATCATTAATTGTAGGTTTCTAAGATCAAACATCCCGTTTTAAATATATTGTTATCTCCGTTTTGTCAAATATTAATGACAGAGGTCATGATACGATTTATACATAGGCTTTGGTTTTAGAAACCATCGGTAAGGAATACGAATAAACTTGATTATGCTTTTAAATTATTTATTTAGACATTTTAATAACTGCACACCTAAAATAACGTAGTATTTACTAGAACAAAAACCGATTCTATCATGTTATTATAATAAAAAATCATAAGAAATTATTTTTCTTTGTATTTCTTTGTTTTTCTTGTAAATATTATTATAAAAAGATCTTTGTGTGTCGCTATCTTTATATATTATGCCGCTTTTAGCACTCTTTAGGTGGAAATTAAACGTGCCTGCATTAGACGCAGTTATTTGCAAGTTTTTATGCAATTTGCTAAAATTAAAAAAGGGTTACATTCGTCAGATGTACATTCCTAGCGAAATTAATCAATAATCCTAAGAGCTAAATATAGAACTCAACTTGCAATCGCTTGCGACTGTCCGCGGAATTAACAACTCAATTAGTAGCCTATGTGTTCTTCCGGACTATGTTCTACATCTATGCCAAACAACGAGATCCATGTAGCCGTTATGAAGGTACTTTCTAACATCCATCCATTTAAACATTCGCATTTATAATATTAGTAAGCAAGATTTTAAATGTACTCAATTAACACAGATTATATCGTAAACGTGGTATCACATATTTTCTATTATTTTTAATATGCTCAGTAGTAGCCACGTTAAAACCTCCTTGCTTTTATTACCCAGTTAATTGTAGATGTTTTATCGTGGTTTATTAATAAACTTTATTCAATTTGCTGTCGGTTCGTTATCGTACAAAAAAGGTCTGTTTTAATTACACACAGTTTTTTTAGTTTTTTTTATTGACGTTTGTAAACTATTCGTCTATTTATAATTACTAAAGTTATATAGGTAGAAACCTTCATTGCGATATCTGTTTATAGAAAAAGATAATTTGATATTTATCGTAATCAATGTATTATAATTGATAATTGGAACGATAATAAAAGCTGAGAAATAGGAATAATCTTTAACAAAACGGTATTAGACTAGCAGTAACTATATCAAATTAAAATAACTAACTACTAGTTAGTAATTTGTAGGAGTTTGTGGCAAACGAGTGAGCGGCCACCTGAAATAACGAAGTGACAGTTGCCCATAGACATACGCAATTGCATATGCGTTGCCTACCTTTAATCGACGGAGGAGTGGATGCACGGAAAGAAAATATTTTCCCTTCCTATGCATCCACTCATCCGGAAAGTCCACTTCCACTTCCCATCTTTTCGTTATAAGAAGGGAAAGAGGACTAAATTAGCCGTCGGGACGCACACTCATCAGACGAAACGCGGAATTGCTTCCACTTCACGCCTGTTTTATGTGTGGTCGTGGTATTTCACCGGGCGAGCCGGGACAATTCGTGCGAAGATGTTAAAGCGGGTTCTACCACTGTTATAGCTTACATAAACTATAATTATGATTCTTTAAACTATCAGTAATAATTAATATCAATTTAAAATAATAAAATTTTAAAACAAAGAAAAAGATATTTTTAATGAATTTCATATTCAAAAATGTTATTTTGAAATATGGTAATAATTATTCTCACCAAATATATGACACAATAAATCTTATGAGATCATTTTTATGACAGCACCCACGCGTTCTGAGACGCGAATTAAGTGCGAATGGCGTTGACACCTTCATTAGATGCTTTATAAAGTTGTCGAATATTTTTTAATTGACCAAAGTATAAACAAATGGATGTTTTAAAGTTTTTTTTATAATCATACTATATTATACTTATATTATAAATGCGAATGTTTGGATGGATGGATGGTTGTTTGAAGGTATTTCAGGAACGGCTGTACGGATTTTGAAAAAATTTGGCACATGTGTAGAGCATAGTCTGGAAGAAGGCTACTGATTATGTTTTTTTAATACCGCTCGGACGGAGTCGCGGGCGACAGCTAGTGTCTGACATAAATTATAAATAACTTTACAAGACTATAATAAATTTAAAGAGATAATAATTAATTAAACATTTCATAATAGACAAAATAAGGCAAAGGACATGATTTTAAATGCCTTTTGTTTAAAGAAAAAAAAAATTCAAAGCTTTACATTACTTTTGTTAAAAGCATTAAATCCTGAAATTAATTTTGAAGAAATATTATCATTGTACTCAACTAACAACTACGACTTAGTCCTTGGTCCTTCAAGAAGCGGGCGTATCATCATTTCAAAGGCCGGCAACACATCTGCGGTTCCTCTTGTATTTATGATGTCCATGGGCGTCGTTGAACACCTTAGTGTTCCCGCTGCTCGTTTGCATCCTTCTGTTATAAAAAAAACAAGCAGACAATTCATCAAAATAAAGTCTACTTCTAGAAATCTGGATTGTCTTTGGATTTTCATATGAAATTTTGAAACGATGGCTCTTTTTATCATCTAATTCAATAGTATCAGAAAGTATCACATAAAAATATAACCAGATGATAAAATAGAAGAAGACGTTGTATCAAATGTGAAGTCAAAAGAGCTTTGTCGATATTTCAAAATGCTTTTCGATAGCTCTCAATATAAGGATCAAAAGATATGAAATCTTAGAGTTAAATACGCCAGGAATTGGATTTATATTTCTTGTCATCTTGCTATTATATATGCGATATTTATTAACAAATATAAATTAATATTTAAATGTAAACAAAACACAATCTGTATTACTCCAAAAAATATAGTAAGACACTAGTTAGTTAAGCACAGGTTTTAACCCTTTGAACGCCAGTGAAGGACATGGACGTCAAAGTCACCATTAAAATATGTTACCACATTACTTTCGTTATAATTATTTTATTATTTTTATTGGTGATGAACTAACACTAGCCTTGATTTTGGGAGCGTCTGGGGCTCAGGGGTCAAGCACTTGACTTGCAATCTGCACGTCCTGGGTTCGAATCCCGCCATGTACCAATGTGTTTTTCGATTTCCGATTTACATATGTACATTTATCCGACGTTCTTATGGTGAAGATATGTGTGAAGTCAACCAACCCGCACTTGGCCAGCGAGATTGACTATGGCCTAAACTTAATTAACTTAGGGTAGGCTCCGAGCCCGTCGGTGGGGACGTATAGTGAGCTGATGATGATGACGAAACCTTGATTTGGCGAAAATCCGCGCCGCGTAGTTATAGTTACGGTATGAAAAGGTTAACGTATGTTTAAGCTAAAATGTATTTGAAACATTTTTTATAAGTAAAGCTCTAAATATTTTAAACACTTCGATTTTGCTCTAAGAAACCAAATAGCAAGACACAAAATATTTCTAAAACTCAAGTTATTCGACTCAGTTTCTTGTCTACCGGATCGCACCTTTTGTTTTGTTGTAAACAGTAAAATGTTACTCTTTATCTATTGTAACCCGTTACAAGGAACGTTAAGGGTTCGTTTATTGCCCAAAAGGAAATTTCGATGCGTAATCCTTTTAATGATTTGGCACTTTCTCTAACGGCTTTAAAATCCCAACGAACGCAATAAACTAATAAAACGTGTTTGTCCGTCGGTCAGGCATGGCCTTTTGTTATTGCTGGGGTCCGTTACGTAAAGGGTTTGTATGGAATTCCATAGAGGGCTATATAAATTATTATGAATATTATTTCTTCGAATATTAAAACAGTAAAGTTGATGAATGGTTGTTAATAATTTTTGAGTTGTTGTAAATATTTTTGTGTCACTTTAGAAAATATGTTTGGTAATCTTACTCTTACTAATATAATAAATACGAATGTTTTGATGGATGGATGTTTATTTGAAGCTATCTGTTAAACGGCTTAATAGATTTCGTTGAAATTTGGCATACATATAGAACATAGTCTAGAAGAACACATAGGCTATTTATTTAATTTTTGTTTAATTCCGTGTGGACGGACTCGCGGGCGACAGCTGGTTAGTTATAGTTTTTTGAAATGATCGACTAATTTGTAGAAAGAAAACAATGGAAGGAAGGAACAGTGCTTAACATAAACAAGATAATTGTGTACGCATTTCCATTAAGAATAAGCGTAAAAAATATGCGTAAAATAAAATGTTGCCCTGATTAAAAAATGTTTTTATATTAATATTATGCCTACAGCCTTTGTGTAAAAATTCGTAGAACATTCACGTTCACCGCGAGATTTAATTTTTTATTAAGAGCAAACTACATATCGATAGGCCGACGGATTAATAATAAATTTCAATTTATATCGAATCTATCGCGCACTTCACTATTCCGACGTTTTGGCACGTTGTTAATTGGATTTTTATTTACTTTTCCCTTTCCAAATTTAAATATTTTTCGGATAAATAAAAACATATATCTTATATATAAAATTCTTTTGTCACAATTTTCGTTACCATACTCCTCTGAAACGGCTTGACCGATTCTCATGAAATTTTGTGAGCATATTGAGTAGGTCTGAGAATCGGCCAATATCTATTTTTAATCCCGCGCGGACGGTCGCGGGCGACAACTAGTAACTTATAATTTTATCACTCCCAAAGCAGATGATATCTTCCTTCATATTTTAAGCCTGTAACATAATTATTATATGACTTATTTTGTCTATATCAATAGATGCTACTATACTGGCGAAACACTAGTAATAAATTAAATTATTTAATGTTAGGGACATTCAAAGAATACAGATACCAATATGAGAATAATTAATGACATTGGATACCTAGAAGCATACAAGAGTAACCAAGTAAAAAAGAAGAATTGATGCGTAGATCTATAGTTCTAAAAGAAGCAAGATATGTGTTACTCTTCTTGATTAAGAGCTTGAAGCTTCAATAGAAATGTAAAAATATAACAAATCTTTTAAACAATATTATCTTTATAAAGCTGTGTTCAAAGACTAATTAAAAACAGACAGACAACTTTGAAAAATAAATCTATAGCCAATAAATTACATTTCGAAGCAGTGGGATGTGTAAATACAATTCTTCATTTTCATTGGATTCGGCTATACATTGTGTAGCATTTGAGTCACACGATTGAAGAACAAAATGCACTTTTGTCTGGAAATTGTTCGTCAATACAATAAGTAATATTTTTCGTGAATATTGAATTTATTGCGCATGACGTATGCGCAGTGCACACGACGCCGGCGGGAACAATTGACTGAGTGTTGCCATGTCGTTTGAGAAAATGTTTCGCTTCTGACGGTCGAACAAAATGCCTATATTGTAGGGTAGCCATGATTATTATTTGAATTTAAGAAACATTCTTGTGGCTTAATATTGTTGGCTCCAGAAAAAAATATTCTTATTTAATTTAACAATCCTACTCATATTATAAATGCGAAATTTTAGATGGTTGGATGTTTGTTTGTAGGTATCTCCAGAACGGCTTAACGGATCTTGATGAAATTTGACACACATGTAGAAGACATAAGTTACTTTTTTTTAATTCCGCCCGCATGAAGTCGCCGGCAAAAGCTAGTAACAAAACAAATGACAGGAACCATGTTTGAAAACGTTTATTTAATACAGTAAAATATGTAAATCAGATAAAATAGGAAGAATAAAATGTATATCCCTAGGCAACTAGTAAACAAGGACCAAACTTAGTTGTTCCTATGACATCATCAAAACAAACGACATCAGAATGGAGATTGTATTGTAGTAATCACAACATTTAAACCTTTCGACAGATAACCTCAAAACATTAATATTTTCTACAAACATAAGTTTATGAGTATTGTTTATTACCTATTTTTCGCGAGATACATTTTGTATATGAAGTAACTAAGTATTAAATTTCGCAGGGAATAGTTTGAATGTACGACAAAATAAAATACCTACTATGATACCTAATAAGCAACGTTTTTGTCCAAATTTTAAACGTTTCGTGGACCATTTTGATCATTAAAATTTAAGCACTTTTCAACCTTGCAATTAATTCACCTTAACATTAAAATTTTAAAGCGGTCTAATTTAAAATATTAGGTGCGCAACTAAGCTCTCGCTGTTTGTCAGTAGATGGCTCCAAATGAATGAACCATTTTTTAATAATAAAGTTATATTTTTATCGAAAAAAAAAGCGAGAACTTAGTTGCGCACCTAATACTTTGTGTTGTATCGTAATATATTTTCTAGTATAGGCCTATTTTTTCGTCATATTAGACGTGTGTTAAAAAATTTTCAATATACCATTAGCCAATGACATGCGCTCGCGGTTTTCACGATCAATGCGTAACTCCGCCCTTTTCTAGGCGTGCAGCTGCGGTGTTTTTTTTTAATTAGAAAACCTTTATTATCATAGTGCGTTTTTATAGGACTTTCACCTCAACACTTTGATATACGAACGGGTGTACATAAAGGGTAAAGATTGTATGGTCGCAATAGAAAAAGCTTTATATAATTTTTATAAGGCTTCAGTGAACTAAATTATATTTGTTTAATTATTCTGTTACTATAAAACATTTGATTTAATTGTATCTTAAGAAAATATAGTTTCCTTGAACTTAACACGTATGTTATTAAAGCATTAGAAAAGGTTGATTAATTTATTTAATACTTGAACATTAAATACAAATATCAAAATGAAAAATAAGACTTGTCAGATTATAAGAACGATCTTCGAATCGAATAGATATAAGTAGTTACTTTCAAATAGATAAAAATCGATGCGTTGATCATTTAACACATTTCGATCTAACATTTTAGAGGCTCGCCCACCGGTGGGCATTAGAATGTCGTTAAAATAAAGTGCGCTACTATAAACTTGGACTCCATCAAATTCCGAGGCTGGCGCACTGCGACGTTACAAGCTATTTTTTTCGTTCGATTTTCAAATTTATTAATGTCTATAAACTGCTTGTTATGGCCATGTATATATGAACTTTTTAATCTGTGGTTAGTTTAAACTATTTTGTTTTGAATATTACATTGTACTTTTAAGACCTCTTTTCAACTTTCTGAGTATTAACATAGAATCTAGGAAGGAAATATTAAGTAGATTAATATTAGTGTTTTTTTATTATTAGCTTCGACTGTATTTATACTTTTATTGACAAATATTTTCGTCTCTTTCATACTCTTTGAAGAAAACTGAGACAGCAATATGTCAATTTATGTGTAGTCGGAACACTGTATTAAAGATCAGAAATTGGTAGAAATTTTAAAATATACAACTGACAAGTGACACTCAACAGAATACCAAAAAAAGAATCTTCAAAATCATAATAAGAAATTTTTATTAGGATTTAAATGTTTAAGCTCCCTATATTTCGGCGCAGTTGCATGCGGCTTGATCACGGGCGACGACTGGTGGCTGTATAGTCTACTGGAAATCTTTTTTTTTTGGATGAAATAGTACCAAAATAATTCGATATTGACTATTATTTGAGAATATTTCGATTGTTAAAAATCCTGGCCACTCTAACACAAAGTCGACATGTTATAATAATATTTTACAACCAAAACAACTTCTGTTGCCGAGTTAACGTACGGGAACAGAGTTTTATTGTTCTTTGTATGAAGTACTAAGCTTCCTCCCATTGCCACATCGATGATAAAATGGTGCTACAAAAACTCCAACAATGATGTTTGACGCTTTGTTACTACGACTGAACTTATAAATACGTCATTTGCTTAGGAAATCTTACTGTGATCTTATTACTATTATATATTTACAAACGTCACATTTTAAAACAGAAAATGCCTTTACCACACTGCCTAAAAGCGAAATTAGTAGTACAAAGTCCAAAAAAATGAATTTTATGTCACTTCGGTGTGTTTCTGTTTCGTGGATCATCTGTTAAGACTAGTACAGATTAAAGGCAGCTAAAGACCTAATAGAAGGTAACTTATTTATATCATAAGGTGGCAAACGTGCGAGCGGCCATCTTATGATATAAAAAAACAAATTAAAAAAAAGAAATAGCTGAAATAGCGAAGCGACCGTTGCCTATAAACATACGCGATTGCAAATGCGTTGCTGCCTACCTTTAATCGCCGGAGGAAAGGATGCATAGAGAGAAAATATTTTCCGTTCCCATGCTTTCCTTATAAGAAAAAGGGAGAGTGGACTAAAATCAGGCCTCCGGGACGCAAGTCTTCAAGAGAATCAGATATAGTTCAATAGTTTCTTACTTATACCTTACTTACAAAGCTTTAATAACCTTGAGTAAAGTCATATTTTTATGTTTTTATTGCAGATGCACACACGAAGATAGAACAGATTTTTACTTCGTTATAAATGAAAACTTTAAAAGGTAAGTATGTTTTATAAAATCTAACAATTGAAACTTTTAGCGCATTAATTAAACGTAACTTCAAAATACTCGTGA
Source organism: Papilio xuthus (assembly GCF_000836235.2). Taxonomy (NCBI): domain Eukaryota; kingdom Metazoa; phylum Arthropoda; class Insecta; order Lepidoptera; family Papilionidae; genus Papilio; species Papilio xuthus. Next base: position 1,876,389 of record NW_013532703.1, on the reverse strand, counting down.
CACGTTCATGAATGGCATACTAAATGCGCTGCTCGCGACAACCTTGGAAATTAGCATTCGTTATACAACGACTAACTTTTCTGACCCGGTGGCCATAAGTCAGACTAATTGTGATTGCACACTAGCGCCCTCCTCTTAATATCAAAAATGTGTCACAAGATTCTATGTCGCAATGTACATATCTTGTCGTATTTTTTTCTGATAGAACTGCGATAGCAGTGCCTTTAACCGTGAGTTTTGAAACCAAAATCTCAGTATAGGACATATTGTCATCCCTGTCATTATCTTTGTCAAAACAGAGATAACAACATGATTTAAACAAAGATTTACGTCTTAGAAACTCACAGTAAGCCGCATATCTGTGATACAAACCTAACTGACCTGTTGGTCAGTTCTGTCAGAAAATATGTACAGCATAAATAAGCATGAAAAATTCTTTAAAGGAATTAATATAACGAAGCAACTACAATAAGATAATATTTTTTAATTCACAGGGGGCGTTAGTGAGCTATCACAATTAAGTTTGTCTTATACTAACTGGGCCAGATAAGTTTGACATTCTATAGCTGCCTTGTCATTTTGAGACGGAACTAGTCGTGATCACTCCATGTCTCACACGGGGCCAGATAAATTTGACGCACTATATTAAATTTTATGTCTTGTTTAATTCTGACACATACTCCTATTGTATTGCATTATGTGATATAACTATTAAACTCTTCCGTTAAAAATAACTATAATTCAATATTACGTTTTAATTTAAACTTTATTTTGTTTTTGTTAAAATTACGAGAAGTTACAAAATATAATATGATGTAGTTTGAAAAGTATACAAAGGTTCATGTTAACAGTGTCTTACTACTAAAAAAAGTTACTTTGTAATTATTTGTAGTGATTTCTTTTTTATTAACATATTTTTTTATATTGAACTAGCTGTCACCCGCGACTCCGTCCGCGTGGATATATAAAAAACTAAAATTTAAAAAAAAAATGAATAAAAAGTACCCTATGTCCGTCTCCCGACTCTAAGCTGTTGTTGAGTTATAAATAGTGTAACTAAAACGACCTTTTTTTATATATAGATAAGCTAGTGCTTCATCACATCCCACCATGTTAAATGATGATGTGGTTTAAAGATGGTACGCTTTAGCACATGAAATGCCTATTCACTCTACTCTTAAAGGCCTCCATGTTATACTTGGACGGAAAAACTGACGCTGACAACCATTGTACTTTAAAAAATCTCCGGAACACCATTTATGATAAGGTTTTTCCTAAAGTCAATACCTTTTCTGGTTCTTATAGCAATGACCACCCAATCTACAAAAACTTACAAAGTCACCTTGCTCAATACAGCCGAGTACGTGCTTGTGAACTAAAATTAAAAGTAAAGTGCGCATTTATCACAAACTCAACTCTGAAATAAAACACCGCATGCTCCCGCATAAATTGCGCTGCACGGTGAAAAATTTTAACACGAGATGCAGCTTGACTATGTTCTATGTCATTTTCTTGAAACATTATGTTGTAGCTGTTTTTAATATAATAATTATTTAAATGTATAATAACTCTCGAACAACACTCTAAATTAAATTACTAATATTATAAATGCGAATGTTTGGATGGATGGATGTTTGTTTGAAGATATATCCGGAAAGCCTCAACGGATCTTGATTAAATTTTGCACAGTTGTAGAACATAGTTTGGAAAAATACATAGGATACTCATTAATCCCGCGCGGACGGAGTCGCGGGCGACAGCTAATAAGTTTATATATCTGTTTTATTTTGCTTATTTCACTAACATAGTCGTATGATCTGTTTTTTACTAGTGTTAGTGGATGTAACTTGTCCGAAATAAAAGTTATTTTATTTATTATATTTTATAACTATAAAATGTTATATTATAGACCAACAATTATGCAATCTTACTATTATATATACAAATGTTTGTATGTATGGATGGATATTTGTTAGAAGATATCTCCAGAAAGGCATCATGGATCTCGTTGAATTTTTTCATAGATGTAGATCATAGTCTGGAAGAATACATATGCTATTAATTAAGTTTTTTCTTTAATTCCGCGCGGACTGAGTCGCGGGCAAAATGTAGTTAGTTATAAATGTAAAAATACGTCTTTAAAAATGACTATTTAAAGGCTGTGTCGATGTATTTCTAAATACTAGTCGCAATGAAAATTTGAAAATTGTACAAGAGGTTTAAAACATGAATGATAATTTAATTTGTAATAAATCAAAAATTCTATAGATTGATAAAACCTTTTTGCTTTAGCATACACTTGTGGGCCCCATCAGGGCAACAATCGGGAAGTTTCCTTTATTACCCGGATATTTTCCGATAGCCCCCCGGGGTCCGAGGATGGCTGATTATGATTGATGACAGTTGACAACGATATAACTTGGCTAATGGCGGAAAAAAAGTGTTGAGAATCGATATCGATATGTAAAATCCTTATTTAAGTGAAAATATCGATATAATTGTAGCACAAACCTAATAGTCAAGGGTACGTCATACTAATATCGTGAACATTATTTCAAAAATCTAAATAATACGATTTAAAGGAAATTCACTGCGTATTTTAGTTTCATGGGATTTTTTTTTCCATCAAAAGTTCAACTAAACTTTTCATAAAATTATCGTACATGTGATTTAAAGCTGTTTTCTTCGACTTTATGGTATTGTAAATGCGAATTTAGAAGGATGGATGGATGTTTGTTAGAAGGTACTTCCAGAACTGCTGCATGGATCTCGCTGAAATTTGGCATAGATGTATAAAATAGTCTAGGAGAATACATAGGCTGCTAATTAATTTAGCGCGGATGGAGTCGCGGGCTTCAGCTACTTTACCTATATTGTTATTTCTTCTTGTTTTTTCTTTAAATTGTCGCATAATTTTACGAGGTAATTGTGATATAAATTATCGATAAGTTAGCGACACATCACTAACACGCTTTGAAAGCATACAAAGCAGAAATTGGGCAATCTTCTTAACTGCGCAATGACAATTCAATATTTTCGACGAAGCATGGCCTGTAAAAGTTTTCAATTCAGTTTTTTTATGGTTTCTTATTTCAGAACCTTAGTCGCCCATAAATTAATTTCCTTTATAACGCAATCAAAACTTCCTACTGAAGTTTCTAAGTTTTTTTTTCCAGTTCGGAAACTTTACATTATTAACTTACATATTTTTAGTTCAGTAGTTTCTGAACAAGTTACTGAATCTTTTTTTTAGATATTAAAAATTTAATGCAATAATAAACTATTTAATTACATATTATTTGAACTAGACCATAGACCTTTCTTTGGAGAGATGATTAGAAATAAAAAAAATATTAGAGATTAAGTAATTAAAAACTTGTTTTTTTTAATAGAGTAAGCTGGAAAACTTCATCCCCCTTAAATCCTTTTACTTAATTAGGGGAAATATTCTCTTTGAGAGATATATTGTAATATTGTAAGTAGATACCAGCTGTCGCCTGCGGATTCGTTCGCGCGGAATTAAGAAAAAACTTAATTAGTAGCCAATGTGTTCTTCCAGACTATGTATCTAAATCTATGACAAATTTCAGCAAGATCTATGCAGCTGCTCTGTAGATACCTTCAAATATCCATCCATTAAAACATTCGCATTTATAATAATAGTAAAATTAATAATTAAGAAGATGTAATGAAAAGAAGAAATCTTCCCTAAGCGATTCTTCAGACACTTAACGACTCTAAGTAACTGTTAGTGTATTAATATAAACTAGGTACTTGTATTTTTCTAATTTCACACTTAATATAGATTACTTTCTACCTTAAAATAACAACCAAAGTCCATCAGTAGATAGCTTCGTAGCCCGACAGCGCCGTCGCTCTGACGGTCAATTAGCGCCGACTGTGAAAACTATTTTAGTTCGCAATGAATACTTAACAGACTCTCTCTGTACGTTTTACTATTGGTGATAGCTAGATTTTAAGGGAAAGGAATCATGCACAAATATCTAATAGTAAAGTATTTAATCAACTACTATTAAATCTCTTTCAAAAGATAAGTAAGACGAAATGTGTATTTTTTTCTAATTTGTGATTATCGCGCAATTTCTTGCCTTCCACAGGAGCGTTGTCGAACGGTCTGTATTTCGAAACTAATACGACTCAGGGACCTTCAAAAAGCGAACATACCATTTCCTTAAAGGCCGGCAACGCATCTGCAGTTCCTCTGGTGTTGCAGATGTCCATGGGTGTCGTTGATCACCTCGGAGTCCCGAAATAAATTACATTGTTCATTATTACTAAGAAAAATTGATTTTGTTAAGGAAAGCTTTGGAACATATCATTTCGTATTAGTATTTAGATTTTTGTCATTTAACTCAGTCTTCGTTGTCGTAGACAGAAAATTCGTCTTAATTACAAAATATTTATGAGAGCGAAAAAAAAGTGTAAATATGTAACAATTAAATTAAAAAAAATGGTATTATAAAATGGGTTTCTCATCCTAAATCTATTTCAAAGGAGATGTATCGTGTGTTTCTGAGACCGATTTCTTAGTATAAAACATATCGACATCCCTCTTAATGATTGACAAAACAGAGGATACAATAAGTTTTATACATTTGGTCTCAGAAACCTACGATTAATATCTCCAAGTGCGGTAGTCATTTTAAGTCATGAGTGTAATAAATGTAGATAATATGTATATAATATAGTTGGCAAAGTGATTATGTAAATTCAATGAAACTGGTAAGGGAAGGGAGCAGATTAAGTTAAGCCGTCGGGCAGTTAAGTTGGAAATCATAAATAACGACCAGGCGTGGTCAACTGCGCTGAGGCGGAACTTGCCATCGGATCCTAATCACTTAGAGAGGAAAATACTTTTCAATTACAATTGTATTTCAGAACTAAGGTAAAATTTAAACAAAACTGACCATAGTCATATAAGAATTCAAGAAAGAATAAGGATCAAATAACACTATTACTAGTTTTGGTTACAAGCAATCACAATGAGACTCAGCGTACTAATATTATAAATGCGAAAGATTAGATGGATTGATGAATAGATAGATATTTGCCAGAAGGTATTTCCAGAACGGCTTCATGGATCTCTATAAAATTTGGCATAGATGTAGCACATAGTCTGGAAGAACACATAGGCTACTAGTTATCTTTTTAGGGTTCCGGTCCTCGGAAGGAAAAAAACGGAACCCTTATAGGATCACTTTGTTGTCCATCTGTCTATCTGTGAAAACCCTTTGTCGCAAAAACGCGTGAAGGTATCAAGCTGGAATTTATTTAATTCTGTTTAATTTAGTGTATTCGCAGCTAGTGCATACATTAAAACAAAATAAAGTAACTGACGAATAAGTTTTCTCGATAGTCCATTCGATATAAAATCGATAGACAGTAGTGATATAATATTCATAATCGACTCGTCCTGATTGCTCAGGCAAAGAGAATAATAAACTAAGTACTAAATAAGATCTTTTAACCACACGATTCTATTTTACCTATTACTTTGTAAAATAGACAACAGTATAAAACATTTTTAACAATTGTGTTAATATTATAAATTAAAAAAAGGAATTGAAACATTTTTTTACTTTAAAAAAACTGCAGTATGCTTTGACATTATTTTACAGCTAGTTTACACTGGAATCTCTATATCTTGAACATTATTAAGTCGAAATATATATAACCATTGGTTTCCGAAACCAAAATGTCTGTATAAAACATATCGTCAGAGAACTGAGATAACAATTTGTTTTTAAACGGTGATTTCTCTCTCAGAAACCCACGGTAATCGAAGTATTTTGTATTTCCCTTTAAATTCGACATATTGCACTTTATATTAAAATTGAAGAAAACCGTATCGTGAAGTACAAAAGAGCTTTATAAATGTCGCTGAAACGATCGAATGAACAGCGAAGGCTCGTTTATAATGCAGGGACTTATCGGCACACCATTATTACAAGATACTCGTTTTAATTATAACTCACAGTTGCATAAGGAAATATGGCAGTGAAATTATCTACAATTATAATAAGGAATGTACAATTCAATTCTTTTATCGAACGTTTATTATTTATTAAATTGTGAAATACTAAGAGCGAGACATGTGAACGCTATCAAAACAGTGTCCTACTTTATTTGATGTTTGATGTTTGAAGATAAATCTAGAAAAGTGTAACCTAATAACTTTAATACCTATAAAAAATGGCGACCGTTGCCCATAAACATCAGCAATTGCAGATGCGTTGCCAACATTTGATCGACAGAGGAGGGGATACACAGAACGAGAATCTTTTCCCTCCCTATGCATCCCCTCATCGGAATAATCCACTTCCACTTCCCATTCTTTCCTCATAAGAGAAAGGGTGGGAAGGGACAAAGGACTAAAATTAGGCCTCCGGGACACACACTCATCAGTCGTAAAGCGGAATTGCTTCCACTTCACGCCTGTCTTCTTTGTGGTCGAGGTATTGCACCCAGCGAGCCAGGCAAATTCGTGCAAGATGTTAAAGCGGGCTCTACCACTGTATGTTTTAATGTTTGTAAACTTTTGAGGTTAAAGCAAGTTATGATATTCCAAATGTGAAATTAAACAAAAGACGCCTATAAAAATGAAGAAGCAACATTTAAACTTCATTCATAACGTATGAATGTAGGTTTTATGCAAATAATAAATCCGTGAGAAATACCTTGTGTTTTAAAATGGTTCAATTAAATTACATTCGTATTCGCAATGACCTATTACATATTTAAATTAAGATAGCTCAGTCATGAACTTTTTCAATATTTCCTTTTTATAATCGCAATTGTTTTGCGTGACTATGTATAATTTCTATTACCTTTTTGCATACGTAATTAAACCTCTACTTTATTGCAACTATTACGTTAGTTCGCTATACTAGTTCTAATATTAAATTATATGAAAAAATCATGATTTTTTTTATTTCAGACGATGAAATTTTTTGTATTAACGAAACTTAAATTAATTATTAAAGAATTGTATTTTTTTTAAATAATTTTTGCACGTCATTTTAAATTGGATAAGTTATAAACAGACTTTAATAATTTAGAATGTATTTTTTAAAAAGTAAAATTTCTACAAAATGACAAGAAAATTATGCCATAAGGTTGAAGTTTTTTTTAAATGCTATTTAAATTTCGTTTGACGAGGGATTAACCACGACAAAGGCATCTGGCATTTGTTAATTTATTTTCCAAAAGAGCGTAAAACGATTATTCATAATTACATGACTGTAAATTCAGTTATTTTGTCCCTTAAAGATTGAAAATTGTAATCGTAATGTGTGACAGTTTTTATGAATAGTATTTTTTCCATTGTGTCTTTAGTTTGATAAAACTTATGAAATTAGTTATATTCATCATCAGCTCACTATACGGCCCCACCGAGGGGCTCTGAGCCTACTCTTTGTTAGGGGTGCCTAGGCCATAGTCAACCACGCTGCCCAGTGCGGGATGGTTGACTTCACACATATCTTTGAATTTCTTCTCAGATATGTGTGCAGGTTCCATAACGATGTTTTCCTTCACCGTAAGAACATTGGATAAAAGTAAGTAAATCGAAAACACATTGGTACGTGGCGGGATTCGAACCTAGGACCTGCAGATTGCAAGTCAAGTGCTTAAACCCCTGAGCCACCGACGCTCGATATTATACTGTCTTAATTAATAATATGAAAGTTTGGATGAATGGATGGATGTAAGGATATTTATATTATACATTGTATATCAAGACGAGCAAGACCTTCGGTAATGAAGTATGCGAAGAAGAAGACGGATATTTTTCTTTATTAAAATATAAGCAGATTTTGTTTATTTACTAAAATTTCTTGTACCATTCCAACTTAGCTCTATGCTTGTACTAGATTATGATTTGCGGCTATAGTCGAATGACTGTATTCGAACCTAATACCACGCGATTGGAAATCCTTAAACATCAGACTATAACTCCAGAAGGGCTAAACCATGGTAGTAAATCGCGGGCCACATCTAGTGTTATAAGTTTTTTAATGAAAAGTTTTCTTTAAAATAAAAATTTAAAAAGACAGATTACCTTTTATTGATTTCCAAACAACTATTATAGTACGACCAACGTATCTTGGTACATGGCATTAGAATTTTAAAGTGGTCGTGTCATCGCTCGCCAAATCGCTTTGATCGACTAACAACAATTTGCCGGCGTTTTATCGAATCGGTAACAAGAGGCCGGCCAATTTACTCAGTAATAATGAAACAACATCAAATTACCTTTGTCGTTACAAAGGAGACTTATTTTTAAACCATACCAACCTAATTTCATGTGTATTTCCTTCAGTGATGTTTTTACTATTGATTACTTTAATTATACGACTACTAATATACATATACGGTCTTAATTAAGTTGTTTATATTCAAGACTAGCTGTCGTCAGCGGCTCCGTCTGCGCGGAATTAAAAAAATTGTCAACTATCTTTCTTTCAGACTATGATCTACATCTATGCCAATTTTCATCAAGATCCGTTGAGCTATTCCGATAAGACATCCAAACAAACATCTATCTATCCATTCCTTAAATTATTTCGCATTTATAACATTAGTAAGATGCAACAATTTTACACGAATAATCATTTTAATTATAATAAAACAGAAGTATTCATTAAGGTACACATATAAATTCTATTAGTATCTAAAACTAGTGTCTAGAAGACCTCTACAATGTCATAATACAACGTACAAAATACCTAGGCTTCAGATCCATTAGACCTTAATACACCCGACAGTCGCGGTGAGACGACAAAATTATTTATCTGACATTCTGACAGCTGCTACCCGACTCTAGCCACAATTATGCCCTTTACATAATATATGAGCTTTTAGAAAATCTTAATTAAAGTGGGAAAGCTTTCTCAAGGCGAAAAATCTATAACTACATAAGTTATGTATACATTTTTGTGTATTTTTTTTAATAAAAAGGTAATGTATGGATGTTTCTTACAAGTTATCTGCAGCACGGCTGCGATTTAGCATAGATGTAGAACATATTCTGGAAGAACACATAGGCAACTAAGTTATTTAATTTCGCGCGAACGAAGTCGTGGGCGACAGCTACTATAATATTTAATTAGCGGTCACGCTCGACTTCGTCAGCGTCGTTCCGGAGATTATCAAAAACAAATCTGGCCTTGCGGATAATCTTATAGACGGATTTTTTTATAATACATATGTATAGATAACAATAATCTGACTCAATATCTGGCCACACTTATGTAAAGAAATATATTTTAACAGATGGTTATGTATTTATTATATGCTTGTTTCTCATCTTATTTATCAATAAGGTTGAGAAATGTTTGCAGCAGCAAATGGTATTCAAAAACTTAGGACTAAGTTTTGCTATGCTGATAGCCATTTTGATACTAATGGTAGGGTCTCACTGGTGGGAAAAGGAATTTTTTTTTGTTAATGCGTAATATTTAATACCAAATTTTTAAATCATACCAACAAAGCATCGTTTAGTATATGTGATGTTTTATTTCAAAATTATTGTAATTATTTTCACCCTTATAAATATCGTTTTCCAATAATTATTTATTTAATCAACGTAAAGTATAAAAAAAGAAAATATCATCATAATCAGTCAACGTTTTTTACATGGAACTGAATAATTATTGCATGAGTATTGAACTAAAATCCTTTTGTAAAAAGACAAAACCTCACATTTTAATGCTCAACTTGCACTTATACGTGATTACTAAGTGAATAAAAAACCTTAATATCTTAGTAACTAAAAACTAAAATATGTTAATAATTTCAAACATAAAAATTGTTACTAGCAACAGTTACTTATGTGGCACGACCTTTATTCAATAAATACGCGTACTGCGCATTTCAAAATAAACAGAAGTCGGACTCGACGCGTTTATACGTATACCTTTAAACAGGAAATTGAGTTTTCTCAACTTGCGTTAAATTCCATGTCTGCAAACTGCTACCCATTTATCAGCAGATCACGAGACTTGTTTGGAAATTTTATAATGCCCTGGTTCCACGGTGTATGCTACGGACAAGCGTCACGACACACCGAGGAACTTCGAGCCATTGGTTTCAGCAATCACAGTGGAAACGAACCTTTATTATCAGTAGTCCAATGGTTGTGATTTCACAAAGAGATTGAAAACTCAGACTAAACATCAAAGCGCATCTTTGAGTTATTTACCAATTTTGATAACATAATTTGAATTTTGTAAAAAAAATAAAAGCCGTCTAATGTAAACCATTATAACATTTATAAAGAAACCCGATAAAAGATGAAGGATACGAAAACTTAACAAATCCGATTTAAGGGGCATATACAATCTTACCTTTTTAGTTAATCCAACATCCGCTTTACTCTTGACGTCATAAGAGTACTTACCCTTAAATCCCTTTGAACTGTAATGTTTATGGAAACAAGATTATCTAAATATTATTTGAAAGATCAAGGAAAATATTCTATTAGGCCACTTGTACACAAGGTAAATCTTTAATACTAAAATTGTAACCTTGCGTTGGGTGTATAGCGCTCCGTACACACAATGAATCGTCGTCGCGAGTTGTCTATTCGGTCAGTACACATAGCGACTATATGTTAACTATTAAACTATTTAAACTTTCGTGAGACATTATACTGAACTGATATAAAAACGGCTAAACATTCACTATATACCTGAGTGTTTTTATATCAGTTTATATGTTAACTGTATAGATGTGCTCCACGAATCTTGAAAATGACATTTTTAAAGACGGTCTCGACAAACAAGTAGCGAACGTCTGGCTTTTATAATGATATATAGAAATATCGGCGACGCGTGACTGTATACAAACCTAGCCTTTGCAACTAAAAGCGACAACTTTCGAAAATTGACGTGGCCATGTGTACGAATGCCCTTATATAACGTATATTAGACGCAACTTACGGAAGGAAGGAACTGCTTAACATCATGTTAAGTTTTACTATTAGAAGGAACCGCCAATAGCCCAATGGTTAAAAACATGTGATCACATGGTCCTGGATTCTAATTCACTCTATTCAACTATGCCTCTTGCTATTGCGCTTATTTATTACTACTAATAACATGAAGTCATAGTATATAAATTTCAATCTTCAGCGACACTATTTTATATTCATTTTTACCGTTCGGTCAATCTTCATTCGACTAATTGACTCAATGGTTGGTTCAATTAGTCTTGATTTTGAATCAGAGATAGTAATGAACGAATAACATGCAGTCATCTAGACGTAGCTTACGTCAACTGAAATCATTGGGCCTAATATGAATAATCTCGTATTAATTTTAACAAAATTGACGTAACATTACGGAGACGCTTGTCGCAAATATTCGGTACAGGTTGCATCACGATGTTTTCCTTCATCATAAGAACGTCGGATAAATGTACATATGTAAATCGGAAATCGAAAAACACATTGGTACATGGCGGGATTCAAACCCAGGACCTGCAGATTGCAAATCAAGCGCTTGACCCCTGAACCACCGACGCTCTACAAAATTGTATAAATACGTGTTATGGAAATTGACACAATTGCTTTTTTAATTTCATAATTTTTTTTTTTTAATATAAAATCATTCCATATAGATTTGTCAACGATTATTAATACATTTATATTTCTAAACGATCCTTTAAATTAATTAAATCTTTCAAATTTGATAAAGAAAATTCCAAAGTTACTTACAAGTTCACAAATGAAAGAGTCCAAACTGTAAATATAATCTTAGCACAAACAAATAAAGTATTTCGCAATTAAGTAATGGATTAAATAAACGAAATATGCTTTATTTTATCTCCTAATTCCCTCATTCGATTCTCTTTACACGTAGGGTTCCGTAAACAAATAATACAATCTCTTACCTTTGGTTTCTGAGACCAAGTAAATAAGGGAGTGTTATTTTAATATTGTTTAGTAAATATTCTGCGACTCTTGAAAAATATGTAATTTTAAGTACTAACATAGATGTAAGACATGTTACTAGATATGGGTATTATCCTGATATAAGGGATTTTTATTATTTTGGTATCAGAAATCTATAATTAACGTTTGAAGTTTAAAGAAATATGAATTGACTAAGTACAACTATGAGATAATAATGATTTTGTGTTCTTAAGGAAACATTCCAATATTATATATACATAAAATACATTTAAAAAAAATAACCTATGTAATTACATATTCCCTTCAAACCTGACTATAGTTTAAAAGTGAAATTATTCAATATAAACAAAACTTTTAAAGTTTCGTCTAAAAACAATTATTTCTAATTTAATTACTACTGTCTTGAAATTTTTGAAACTTTAAAATGTTTTAATCGATTCCACCTGTCGTTTTTCTCTAGTTAGAAACAACTACAAACAAACAATTGAAATACTAAACTTTCAGACTTTGCAATTAGTAAGAAAGCAATAGCCTAATGGTTAACTACGTACTACCGAACTGATCATGGTCGTAGGTTCGAACCCGATGCTTAACTTATCTCATGAACCCTAAAGCTTTTTAACTTAATTAGAATTATTAAAAATGTGTTTTATTTCAATAATTGCTCTGCTAATATCTTGCTAATATCAATGCGAATGTATGGATGGAGGGAGGATGGGTGAATGTAGAGTATAGTCTGGTAGAATAGGCTACTGATTATTAATTTTTTGATTTCGCGAACGGAGTCGCGGGCGACATCTAATAATAAATATTCTACATTGAACATGACATCGGCTACAACCAAAAGTCGGCTTCAAAAACTGTTGACTTCAGAAAACTTTATTATGTACAGAACCCATGCATTAAAATAAGACGTACTTCTCTCGCAGCCTACGTCCCAGCAAAAGGCCAAAAACTAAAGATACGAGATTTTCGTATTAGGCTGTCGATTTGGCTTTTATTGATCTAATAAAACGTACTGATTGCGCATTCCCTCTAATTAATTAGGAAAGTTTGCTGTTGCTGCAGGACGCGCACTTCAACACGTATTTGTGATAATACTTTGAATAGCTATAAACAACTTGAAAGCAAATAAAAACGGCTAAGCATACGCGTGAGTGTTTAGCCGTTTTTATAAAATTTTAGTAAATTGTCTCACGGAAGTTTGGATAGCTATAAACAAAAGAGTAATGAGATTAAATATGGATAGCTACAAAGGTAGAGGAAGACTAAACAAAGTATGGATAGATTGTTTGAAAGAGGATATGCGTATGAAGGGAGTAGATTCAGATATGACGGCTGATAGAGATGTACGGAAGAGTACATAGAAATATAGAAGAGTATATAGAAGGAGTATATAGAAAGAAGAGCAGGTTGATGATGACTTTCAATAGCTATTATTCCTAATAATCGTTACTTATCGGAGATAGGATTCAAATGAAAATACTTTAATTACATTGGATAAAAATTAATCTATTGCCTTATGAAAGACAGATTAAGTTTTTCGATTGAAATTGCGGTCATTCCATCGGAAACATTTTCTAAAACGTATTTTATTTTTGCGTTTTTTCAAAAATCTTTGTAAGAAATTTGTTCTAAATTAGTTCAGTGGTTCATAATTAATATAAAACGTTGCTTTTGCATTTTAAACTATTAAATACTACAAATTTTGTCGCGTAGAACTAAAATCAATAAACAGGTAACCTAAAACCGAACATGTTGGCCATTAATTTTTTTAACACCACCTTCCCTACATGGGGTAAACAGAGAGCATAGACATCCATGCGGTCGACTGCACATGTCCCACCCTTGCTGTTACTCTAAGCCCTACGATGTCATTGACCTGGGCTCACAGGGTAGGGCGGTTAGGGGCGGAGTCACGTCGACTAGACGGTACGAATGTTATTTATAAAACCGCATCGATCCACACCAGTCTTACGATTTTAAATGCTTTCCTCTGACCCCCCAATATGTTAGTACAATACAAAATAAACGCAAAAGGGGCTATAGCAATCTTCATAAACTTTAAGGAACATTAAAAATGTTTAAAGTTAGACAAATGCTGAGACATAGCAATATTATGACAAAACAATCATTTGAAATGGTAACATTAACTTTCCATAGAACATAAATGGTTAATAATTTCGGGACCCCTTTTAATATTTAAGTAAAAAGGACATAGTTCATAATATGAACATTTAAACCAATAAATAAATAAAAAAACACAAAACGGTACACTTCAAAAGGTCAAAGGCTAAGAGCGCAAAACTATGACTATTTAAAATGTCACCCGCGACTTCGTCTGCGCGGATTTAAAAAAAACTTAATTAGTAGACTATGTGTCAGAATATGTTCTACATTTGTGCCAAATTTCATCAAGACCTGATGAGTCGTTCCGGAGATACCTTCAAACAAACATCCAACTAATCATTCGCATTTATAATATTGGTATAATTTAGTAAGAAGTAAGGTTTAACTTAATACTGTAACGACCAAATAAAATAACCTCTATCAACATATAGGCACTTTAAAACTCTTTGCAGCAATCTAAAATACTCTTGGGATTTTACCACTACGTTTGATTTTTCCTTTCAGTCAGTACATGTCATGTAACGGTTCATTTCCTACGTTTTAGAATCGTGCAAAAATCCTTCGCCGTTGTCTTCCGAAGCTTTCCCGGCAAATTGTTCTACGGAAATTTTTAAAATCAACTCAAGAATAAAGCGAATGTTAGTTTTCATCGCATTTTACCATGACTTTAGAATTAATTTCAATACTAAGTAAGTATAATTGTTTTATTTCTAATCGTAAGCCACTAATATTTCCTATCTAAAATACAAATAAACTTTTGAATCTTGCAGATACGTATTTATTTGGAAACAAAATTATTTATTATTTATCAACTTCAATATAATCGCAATCAAATACAAAACTTATTTTATATTTTAAATAAACCATCGAATCGTTAAAACGTTCGCAAACAAAATAACTCATAGCAAACAACATTCAACAAACAGTAAAAAACCCAATTGCAACTAGAACTTAATTTATTTTCAGTCCCAGCAGTTTGTTTTAACTATCGATCGTATGATATAATTAATTTTAGACGGCCGTTTACAATCGGATAATTTCTTCGACAGAATTCGGTAGTTAGCCGAGACCGGGGCTTGGGGCTCGATGTTTCTGGGCCGCTGCTCCGGCCTGGTGATCGGGTTACAGACGTGATGTGATGAGCACCTGACGCGGTTGCGGTCGCTTTTATACTGTGGCACAAGTTACAAGCGATTGAAAAATTAATTAAATATTATGTGAGTACAAATCATAAAGTGAAAAGTCAAAGCAACAATATATTTATTCTAACAATAAACTTAGATTAATGTTTTATATAGCTACTAAGTTTCTTTTATCAAAAAAATACCGTTTCGTCAGTGTACACATGTGTAAACTCATGTTTTATTTTCTAATATTACTGCTTTCTTTTCATTTAATTTTTATCATGCCTAAATGCATGGTATTAGTGCGATTCTAATAGCTTACACAAAGTTTTTTTCTAACACATTCTTGAACCGAAACATATTGTTAGTTACCAAGCTTATTATTTCCATCTCTATATAGTGGACATCATTCCTTCATCGAATATTATATTTCAGTATTATAGATTTTTGGAATATTAATTTGCAATATATTATATTCTAAACATAGAGCCACAATAGGCATAGTACTTGATAAAAAAAGAAATCGCCTTAAGCTTGTACTTTGTACTCCCTGCTTCAGTCAACTCTGCAGGCCGTCGTTTGCGTGACAAGCCGCTCGTGATTTTCTGACTTGAGTCACATTCGCTCATGGAGACGTAATATTCTAATTAACGTTCTCCGATGGCGCCTCCGACAACCGCACAGATATTATTTGGCACAACATTTGCTGATTACCTACGACACTTTCGTTCATGTCAAAACAGGTCACATTTATACGGTGTACACTAAGTTGAATTTTGCCTAACACTTTCGATGACGTCACAAGTAACAGAACTTAGTTACGGGCCATTAATTAAATTTATGTCTAGGTACAAAATGTAACTAACTTAATCTTACTAGTCTTACTAATATCATAAATGCGAATGTTTTGATGAATGAATGGATGTTTGTCAGAAGGTATGTTGAGAACGGCTCAACGGATCTTCATGAAATTGGCATATGTTTTAAACAAGATTTTTGATCTCAGAAACCAACGATTAACGACCCATGTTGTCCTTGCTTGTTAAGCCATGAGACGCCCACAACTGGGCATAGGTATCATCCAAAGATCGCCACTATCAATCAAGAGTTTGTCCTACTATTAAAAAACTATAAAAGAAATAATTTTACTATGATAAATATACAAGCATATTATGTATTTATGTCAGTAATAATAAACTTAATATGCACTATAAACTACAAATTTTTCGAAAATCTTCGTGTAAATATATCTTGGCAAATGATTCTTAACAAATATAGGTCAAGTAAAGCGTATTTCAAACGTAATATGAATAAATATAAGGAAAATGGAGCGATGGGCGGTAACGTTGTGTCATAAATTAATACAAATTTATAGAAACTTCCTCAAACTGCTTCCTAGGATGCGATAAAATTGAAAACTTCAGTCGTTTTAAATTTAAAGAAACTTAACACTTTAAAGAAGATGTAATGAATTATAATCAAATTTAAAACGTAATAATATCTTACTAATATTATAAATGCTAATGTTTAGATGGATGGATGTTTATTAGAAGGTATCTCTGGAAAGACTTAACGGATCTTGATTAAATTTGGCATAAACATAGAATATAGTCTGAAAAAACAGGCTACTTTTTAAATTTCTTTTTAATTCTCCGGGGACGGAGTTGCGGGCTTCAGTTTGTATATAATAAATTTCCCTTGTTTAATCTGTGAACGACTAAAAAATGCATGTTTATTGTGACTGAAAATGATTTAATATTCACAAAGAGATTTCAAAAAACAGCACTATTTGATAAAAACACTTTTTAGAAAGTAATTAATAGGCGTACGTAAAGTAATAACTTTAATAATTGCTTTTCAGCCTTAAAAACTCTTAAGGCCAAAAAAATCAGATAATTTTAGCCATGAAATACCATTTAAGACAAAAGTCTCAGAGCAAGACTTATATCACGTTGCAGAGACCGCCTTCTCGACCTCATTCCGACCATAATGTTGCATTTAAACGGGCCATTTAAAAACAAACACGCATTACTCTATGTTATACGGCCTGTCAAATTTTCGCGCCGTTTCTCTGAGGATTTATATAGGAGTTTGTCTAGAAATTGGGGCAGGAGGCGTACATCTCATGAGGATACTGCCAGTACGATTGAAAATCAACGTTCTTGCGGTAATAACTTTTTATTTTACGTAAGGGAAATCTTTATATATTAACTTAGCCTTGACCCGTAATATAATTAACGTCTGATACCAATAATCGAAATTAAAGATCGATCCGAAGAAATTTTAGAAGAGAAAGATTGGTTTAAGATCGTTTATTAATTTCGTATGCAACATTAATAGCAAGAATTTCTCAGCTTTAAAATATCGTGAGAATTATTTCGTGAATTTATTTATTTGTGCATACATATTTTTATTTAAATAATATTACAATAAATAATTCAATGCCATAAATAAATGTAACTTATTTAAATAAAAAAGTTCTCATGCAATATTTTTAACGCTATACTTTTTATTACAGGATAAAGAGCATACTAAATGAATATGCAATCTTAATTTTTTATTTATTTATTGTATTCCTAACTGCCAGCTACATAAATACTATAAATAATATATAGCTTATAAATATAAATAGTTTTAATACAATTAACCGTAAGTTTCTGATATCAAATACTCTGTTTAAAACATATTGTTATCTCTCTTGTGTCAAAGATAATGACATGGATGAAGTTTTAATAGAGATTTAAGTCTCAAAAACCCACGGTTAATAGATTAATCAAATGAAGTTAACATTAAAATATTGTTTAGATATAAAAAAAATGTTTAAGACAAGTAATTTACAAGAAAGTATGTCTTAGTAACCAGATTTATGTTTCACATAGATATTTTAATTAAGTACAAAAATTGCAACAAATAATAATTTAACTAAGAAATTTGAGATGTACAAAAAACAAGTTTTAAAAATCCGAACTGGTTTTCTACGAGGTTCTTCTCTGTCAGCCCCCGAGAGGTCTTATCCTGAAAGTATGCGAGGTGCAATATCTTATTACCACTGTAACTCGATAAGTCACGCATTCGATCACGCCTCGCCTGTGCGATTAATTCGTCAGCGAGTGAAGTGGAAAACTCGATGCGACGCGCGCCGCGAGTAAATAAATATGTTGACATTGCTCATGTACCGAACTCGATTGAACGGCTTTTAACGACAATGGTAATTGTTTTTTTTTTAATTACTTCCAAGGTTTTACTTTTTTTCGATATATTTTTTAAAACTATGAAATTAAGAATTACTAAAAACAAATTCAAAACACAAATTATTCAAAGTATCTGTTGCCGACACATACGGAACCTTTTTACACGTTTTTATTCATAATTGTTATATTTTTGTATTTAGAACTTTACATGTTTTTTCTTCCTTTTTCTCTATATTTAACAGTATTAGTTGTAAATATATTCTGTAACAGTGCGTGCTTTTCTCTTTATTTCTAATAATTCTATTTAATATTTTCATTTTATCTTTTTATTATATAATATAATATTCCAAAATTCATCCTAATACAACCGCTCTTTCCATCCTTATATTTTCCCTCGTCTTTAGTATCAATTAATTTAACTTTGATATATTTCTATAATATTTACAATACGTGTACTAACTACAATCTTAATTTAAGTACTTAGAAGTATTTCAAGAAACAAAAACCAATCTCCCAATAAAATTCCATCGGTACAACATAACTCGTAGTTTGCAATTTCCAAACTGAACTGCGTATTTCAATTTATCAAAATTTATTTGCATAGGAGACTTGAATACAGGATAAGATACGACGCTGGAATATTTGTTTTACTGCATTGGTTCGTGGATTGAGTTCACAATACTTCGGAAGCTTAAATTGAAGGATTATACTAAGATGACATGAGATTAAAAATAACAGTGTTGTTGTCAGACCAGGATTTAAGTTTATGTATTAACATATCATTAAAAAAAATCTTCCTATCTTACTAATATTATAAATGTGAATGTTTAGATGGATGGATGTTTGTGTGAAGGTATCTCTGGAACGGGCAAACGGATCTCGATGAAATTTGGCATACATATAGAACATAGTCTGGAAGAACACAAAGGCTATTTAACTATATTTTATTAACTCCATGAGGACGGAGTCCTGGGCTACAGGTAAAGTAATAATTCATAGATGTGGCATCAAATAATTAAGCCTGTGTAATTATTGGGGATATTTTGTAATGATAGGATCCCTATTTCTCGCATCTGCAATTGCAGATGTCTACGGCCAACGGTCGTTAGCTATTTTGCCGTATTCCATTGGCCTTTTGCTCGCTTGCCACCTTATAATATAAAAAAGAAAACAAAAGAAGTAATACTACAGTAAAGTCGTTTAATACATCGTTAAAAACGACTTTTCGGTTATAAAGATTATAGATTTTGCTGATCCATTATAAATGCTAAATAATTCAACATTCCTTATTCCGAGGTTATTTTTTTTAATAAACAATATTATAATATTTATAAAAGTCTAAAGTCAACAACCTTTAATTTTAATTGTAAAGTCTTAATGCCAAATTCTATAAATTAATCTTACTAATAATAAAATGCGAATGTTTTTATGGATGGATGGATAGATGTTTGTTTGAAAGTATTACCGGAACGGCTGAACCTGACCTCGCTGTAATTTGACATACATATAGAACATAGTATGGAAGAACACATAGCTACTAATTATGTTTTTTAAATCGGTTCAGACGGGGTCGCGGGCGATAACTAGTTAAATAATAAATTGATAAATCCACAGATAGAAGACGTACAATATTTATTTTATTAATGTATGCAATCTTTAATAAAATTTAAAAGGCGATAGCATCTCTGGTGCGGCCATATTTTTTGCGCGCGAACCTCGTAATGGCGGGGCCCGGTGAAAAATTAATTAAATATCCCATCCTACTAAAGTTATTATGTTGACTTTATAACTTACTACACCACAAGCTATGCTATATTTGCTATTATTTTTATTTAATTTACTGTTATTTAAATCAATTATTTTTGTTAGATTTCGCCCGCGACTAAGTCCGTGCGGAATTTAAAAGTAACCTAATTAATAGCCTATGTGTTCTTCCAGGTTATGTTCCATACCTATGCCAAATTCAGCGAGATCCATAAAGCCGTTCTCGAAATACCTTCAAACAAATATCCATTCAAAAATTCGCATTTATAATATTAGTAAAATAGTATGATTGGATTGAATCAACATTTATTAGGAATGGTAAAGTAAGTTTCTTCTTTGTGTGCTATTACTAAAGGTCGTGGTTATTTAAAAGAGCTTCATCTGTCATAATAGAAATTGTAAAATTCTCTTATCTTCAAGTATCTATTTCAATTCTTACATGGTAGTTTAAGATAATATTTTTGTGTACAAAATTTTTACTTGCCTTAATTATGACAACATTTTTAACTATGTAATGTTCTTACTAGTTTTGACAGTTTATTTTTACAAGTTGTTTTCATATTGACATTTTAACTTTTGTTTTTAATACGTTTTACTCTATCTTTCTATATGTAAAAGTTTTTTTTTTCATATTAATAATTGTTTCATAGCATTCGGTTCCTACTAAATTATTCAAACTTTCGTGAGACATTATATTATGCTAAACTGATATATAAACACGGCTAAACACTCACGTACATTCGTCCGGAGACGATATTATTTCTTAAATAACACCAGTACCACTCATCCTGATGAAGGGCCCCCGACTGGGCTCGAAACTAGTCGGTGCCGCCACCGGACGAATATACGTGAGTGTTTAGCCGTGTTTATATATCATTCGGTTCCTACTTTTATATATTTCAATATTTATAGCTTAGCTGCAACTGTGCTAACGCCTTTAACAACATTTCCATATGGATTAATATAAAATCGATTTGTATAATTGTAGGGACTTCTTTTAACTGGCTCGACATTTTAAAAATTATCTACAATAAACTTCATAGCGAAATAACTCGTTAATGTAACTCTGATATGCTCCTTGGAGTTTCAACTAACGCTTGCATATTCTCATCTCTTTCATACCCTTTGATAAAACAGAGAAAAACGTAGTCAATACAAAACAATTGAATAGTTTATTGGGTACAGGAAATTAAATGTCTATTGAGAATTGCGACTTTAATTAAGTTTGCTTATAATTCTAAAACCACTAATTTTAGTCATATCATAGTTTTAAATCTTACTAATATTATAAATGCGAATGTTTAGATGGATGTTTGTTTTAAGGTAACTCTAGAACGGCTGCATAGATATCGCTGAAAGGTATATATATATATATATATATATATATATACACATATATATATATAGGACATAGTCTGAAACAACACATAGGCTACTAAGTTTTTTTAATACCGCGCTGAAAGAGTCGCGGGCGACAGCTAGTTAAAGTATATTCCATATGATACTATGATGCATAACTAACAACTCCAAAGTACTTTTTTAATATTTATAAATAAAGAGTTGTTAAAAAAGTTGCTTAACTTAATACAAATCTAAGTGGGCGTCTGTAATGTTGAAAGAGGCGTTCGCTAAATATAATTTATGAACATAAAACATACACTTAAGATTACTTAAATTAAATTTATTACCTGCTATATTGTTGACTTTGAAGATAATACAATTTTTTAAGCTTTTAATAATACATGAATTAAAAGACTTCTTTAGTAAACGCTAGATGTCCGCCCGCGACTCCGCGCGCTTTTTTAAAATAACTTAATATCCTATCTTCCATACTATATTCTACATTTTTACCAAATATCGAGATCTATTAAGCCGTCATCTATCCATCTAAACATTCGCATTTATAATATTAGTAAGATTTAATAACTCTGAGTTAGGCGGTTATAGAGGGTAGGGCTAAGATAAGATTAGAAAAGGATCGCAAGAACTAGAATTTCTCATCAGACAAAACACATAAAACTACTTAACTACAGTCATGTCTTTTTCGAGGTCTTTTGTCGAGTCAGCCCATTATTGTTGACTTACTTGTTAAGGTAATAATGGTGTAATGAACTACGAGCGCGTCGGTAGCACCGGGTTACTTGACTTGTAATCTGCAGGTCTTGAGTTCAAATCCCGCCATTTACCGATATGTTTTTCGATTTTCGGTTTACATATGTACATTTATTCGACTGTCTTACGGTGAAGTAAAAAATCGTGATACAACCTGCATATATCTGCGAAGAAATTCAAAGATATGTGTGAAGTCAACCCGCTCTGCGCCAGCGTTGACTAAGTCCTAGTCACCTCCAACTTAAGGTAGACTCTGAGCCCTTCAGTTGGGACATATAGTGTGCTGATGATGAACTAACAAATTGCCATTCTTTAATACCTAGTTACTATAATATCGGATTAGTTTTCTACATAAAATTTTTTAAACTTGACTAGTTCTTTTAGTATTATGTTACGACTAACAGAGGTGAATATTACTATTGCATGGTATAGTATAGCGCCCTCTATCAGAGCATGTTGAAGCGAGTGTCACCTGGTAGCTGCTACTTGTATACGTTTTGTAAAATTACACTACGTCCGATCGTATTTCGATGTAACCCCTACTATTGGCTCTTAATATCAATATAATTGAATATTTTCTCAGAACTCATATAAATCACTGAAATTTTGATTTTGGTATTTAGGTTCTTTTGGAGATTCCGGGGCTCTCAATAGTTGCTTGACGACCATAGCGGGTTTTAATAAGTCAAGTCGAACATAACCCTATATTTTCCCCATGAAAACAAAAAGAAGTATTCTTTAAAGAAGCTTATATCCAAAAATATGTAAAGCAAAGATAATTATCAAGCTAAAATAAACTTTAAACTGTTGTCGACGCTTCGCGTCAACCATTTGGAATTGATAACATGTTCCTTTAAAATATTGCCTATAAAACTATTAAAAACCGTTACGTATAATTAAGTTTTGATAAACCATCTATCTGTTAGTAAAATTATAAATTAAATTTTTCATCACACATTAATATGTAATTATAATATACGTTGGAATACAAAAAATAAGTAAAGGAAAAGTGTTCTTATTTAAGTGTAGTATAAGGTTGGGAATTGCTTCACAATTTTCTAAGCTAATAAATTATATAAGCTAAGACAAACGTTCGTGAGATATGTAATTTTAGTAACATTAAAATGTTTGCAAGAACATTTTGCGTGCATGTAGGCGGAGTAACTCTGTGATCGAGATATCTACGTCTAAACGGACAAACAAATTCTTCCTTTGATCATTGTAGGCGTTGGTACTCGTTTGTTCATTGAGATAGCCTTTTTAAGATATTTATGTAACCTTATAAAATTGCAGATTGAAATTGTTATTGTCTGCAACATGTAACTTTGAATTTAGTGTTTACTTTGAACGTACCGTGCAAAAAGGTATTGAAGCGGCGTGACCAACTAAACAGAACTTTAGTGCTGATTTGTTTTAATAAAACCAATATAATTATACTTTAAAAATATCTGTATGAGATAATTACATGATCTAATTTGTTATTGATTTGAGAATTTATTTTATGTTTGGATGTTTGTTAAAAGGTATGTCCAGAACTTTGGTATAGATGTAGAACATAGCCTGGAAAACACATAGATTTCTAATTAAGTTTTTTTTTTAAATTATGCGCGGAGTTGCTGTTGACTACTAGTTGTCAATAAATTATAGAGTATATATTAAGGCATAAATCGATGTTTAATCCAAGACGAGTTACCTTCGAGTAACAGTAGTAGGAGCGTCGCGTAAATCACGACCGAGTGGCTTCGTTCGCGTGTCGCTGTCGCCGAACGCGCGTCACTCGCTGTTATGTCCGACATTTTTAAACTCGTTAGCGTACTAACAATAACGTTTAAAATAGACAACTTTGTGTCGTATAGTTTTATCTATTTTTATAAGCAGCTGCACTTAACTTAGATACGACAGTATACGCACAGTTCGCTCTAAAGAAGAATAACTTATGGTACCCGTAAATGCGACAAAGTTGCTTTTCCGCCTACAAAGGTATACTATTCCACATCCATATCTATATATATGAATAAAATAGGAGAGTCTGTATGTAGTTTAAAAAAAATTGTATTGCTGATAACAAAAAAAATATATAATTTTTGTCTATCTGTATGTGAGCAAGGACGCGTCGAACGGCTCGACCGATTTTGACGGCACTTGGACGAGAATGTACCTAATGTTATAGTCTTTTTTAATTTTGTGTAGACGAAGTCGCGTGCAACCGCTAGTATACAATAAAAATAGAAAACTTAGTTTAAGAAATCTTTTATAATGGTTACATATACAAATATTGTGGACCAATCGTAGTAGCTCGAAGTTTATTAGTCCCCATTCCGTTCAAACGTAGCAATCGAAATTGGATATAAAATCACAACTAGAAAGTAATCACGAACTCCGACATTTCGCGATAATGTAAGTTCAAAGCGTACAAAATGGTGAAAAATACGAAACTCGTTCGTAGAAATAGAGTGAAATAGATTACCCCGGCCGAGCTCGCCACGCCTTTGCCTTTCACTGATGACTTACTCGATATTTATGATAAATCGTAGCCCAGTATAACGCAAATAGCTCTATCAGACTTTAATGTACACTAAACGTTTCCACTGCTGAAACATACACATAAACAAATTGCTATCTCAGTTTTATCAAAGGGAATGAGAGAGACAGAACAAAGTTATTCACGTGATGCATTTTGCATTGTTTTATTATAGCTTATACATTTAGTACCTTTTTCACAATCTTACTAATATTATAAACACGAAAGTATGGATGGATGGATGTTTGTTAGAAGGTATCTCCAGAACGACTCAACGGATCTCGATGAAATTTGGCACAGATATAGAACATAGTCTGAAAGAAAACGTAGGATACTAATAAGATGTTTTTCAATTCCGCGCGGAAGGAGTCACGGTCGACAGATAGTGTCCAAACAAATTAACTTAATTACCTTCCAAAATAGTTTCACAGCTTATTTGAAGAATTTCTAACGTCAACGACGACTTTATTTGACAAATGAATTTTAAATAACGTAGACTTGGATTTTGCATTTTATTATAAAGATTGTAAATATAGAGAATAGTTATAAAACTAGACGAAAAATATCCACATTTTGAACCCTAAAAGATTCGATTTCAGAAATTGTAAATGAAATATTGACGATTTTTTCCTTTATAGTCTTCATAATCGTAGTAAATACTGCCATAATGAAATGCTAAAACAATATTTAACATTAAATTTACTTATATAGTTGTGTAAGATTGTATCACCTGTCCGTAGTAGGGAAAGCACGCAATCCAGCGCAGAGACCGGACAAATCATGAACAAAATACTTTTGACAAAATATAAAACTACGAAAAAAAGTAAAAAAAACAAACAATAATGAGAAGTCAATTACTACAATTACATCATCAGCTCACTATACCTCTCCACTGGGAGGCTCTGAGTCTACTCTAAGTTAGGGGTGACTAGGCCATACTCAATCACGCTGGCCCAGTGCGGGTTGGTGCGTGTTTTATAACAGATTAATTTAACAAACTCGAATTATCATAGTTAATCCAAAAACTTCATAGCATGACGAAGAGTTAAGGAGGTTCAAAACTATAAAAAAAGTATAAGGCCTATAAACAAAAGACTAGCGCATAAAGGTCCTACTGTTGGGAACATTGAAGACATCATTGGTAAAGCCGACGATGTTATCTACAGAGAACTGGCTTGTGCCGGCTCTGCGAGATAAACGTTTGGAAGATTTACGGCGATAACTATATACTAAGTTCAGCACCTCGACTACTATTATTTTAATTCTCTATATATTACACAACTGCACAATTCCAATTTCCAAATAAAACTCATCAGATCTTTTCGTAATAAGAATGTAAATTTCGTTTCGCACCACACTAGTATTTATAAACGATTCGTATATTACTTATTTATAAATGTCAATACTTCTAAGGAATATTTGCGTATCTTTTCGGAAACCGGTTTTACAACTTTTTAGATGAATTTCATATATGAACTAACTATCGCCCGCGTCTACGTATACGCGGGATATAAAAACAGATAGTAACCGACTCTCAGACGTATTAATTTGCATATAAAATCTATTAGTAACTAACACTGACACCTCAAAGGCCGGTAACGCATCTGCGGTTCCTCTGGTATTGCTGTCCATGGGCGTCGTTGAACACCTCGGTGTTCCCGCTGCTCCCTTCTGTTATAAAAAAAAACATTGTGACATGAGAATTTTTATATAAAAGATTAACATACTCTACTTTAAATAGAAAACAAAGAACTACCCAATAAGAATCCAAACCTTCTCGGGTAAACGTGTAACATAAGTAGAAATGACCCAATAACTTGTGCCATTCCGTCTGTACTGAATGTACTCAGACTTCCAGTGTCCAGTGTTAGAGGTCCGACCTCTGTAACTGCCTCACGCAACGACACGCGGACAAGGGCCATACGATATGTTGCAATTCAACTATTGTAGAGTAGAGCGGTCACTTCGTGATGCCAAAGCTACCGGTTAAGGCAGAGTATACGCAATTAACTAATATATTACAATAATTATTATTAACTACTCAATCGTTAGAACATCACTAGCTATCGCATGCGACTTTGGCAGCGCGGAATGAAAAAGTAACTCCCACATAAATCAACTACCTTCCGGTAAAAATCTCTTCAAAATAGGTACCGCCGTTTCGAAGATTAACAAACGCGACATTGCAGACGGACAGATAAAAAAAATTGGTTATAAGTAGTACAGCATCATGTTCGCGTAATATGAATTTATTTTATCGCTATTACCACAGCGTCGGTGGCTCAGTGCTCAAGCACTTGACTTGCAATCTGCAGGTCCTGTGTTCGAATCCCGCCATGTACCAATGTGTTTTTCGATTTCCGATTTATCCGACGTTCTTACGGTGAAGGAAACATCGTGATGCAACCTGCACATATCTGAGAAGTAATTCAAAGATATCTGTGAAGTCAACCAACCCGCACTTGGCCAGCGTGGTTGACTATGGCCTAATCACCCTTAACTTAGGCTAGGCTCCGAGCCCCTCGGTGGGGACGTATAGTGAGCTGATGATGATGATGATTACCACATATATATATATATACTGTACATAGAAAAATTTCAATTCAAATACTTGATATAGGTAAATACAAATCGTAAGTTTGCATTTTCATATTATCCTTTCTCAATTATTTTTATTTTTTATCGTAAAAATATACCTTCGAGACACTTTCATAATTTATACAAAAGTATTGTCATCCTTTTTAATCTCTTTGACAAAACAGAGAGGAAGATATGTCAGCCCACACCCCAATTCCACAGTTAGAAATATCAATAGCTTTAGTGTATTTCAAAATACACGCTTTCTTAACATATAACCTCAAATTCGTTTAATAACATATCATTAAATTAATAAAAGATCAACTGTGCATGAAATTCGAAAACTTTCTAAACAACGCACAAACTCCGCCTTAAGCATAAGTAAACACTGCAATAATGAACCGTACCTCATGATTGTTGTCTCAGCAGATATTGGCCTGTAACACTTGTCTACATAAACTACTGACATGATACCAACTTACCTAATTAAGCTGCGAATGGATATTGGATAGAAAGTTGGGACTAATGTAATTCTGTACTTAACTAATTTTATAACTATTTATATGTAATCCTAAGAGAGATAAAGTATATATACGTAGATTAATAGGAACTTCTTAACCGTAAGGGTTTTATAGAACAATGAAGAGAAGATTTATAAATCATTAAGACACTTTTAAATTCAATATAGCAATTTCATGACGCAAATACTTTCTTTTAAGTAAACACTTATCTTACAACTTAACTTATTGTAGTCACAAAAATTACAAAGTTCCAAGTCGCAAGTTTATGTGGTCATACAAAATACAATTGTAACAATAGAGTTGCTTTGCCTATTGCATTGCGAAAGGACCAGACCGCCTGACCGCCACCGCATTGCAACCACTTAGCCGCGGTCACGGTCTTCTTGCGTATCTTATTTCGCTTATTAGTTAAAATTAGAAGAAAGAAATCGTGGTTGCGAAATATCAAGGAATGGACGAATGTTACCAGCGTGGAACATTTATTTCGCTTGGCACAAGATCGGCGAAAGTTCACTGAGCTGACGGCCAACCTCCATTAAAGGGAATGGCGCCTGGAGAGTGAGAGAGAGTTAATAATTTTCTTATAATTATCCTATCGGATGTCTTTCTTACAATATTCACTAGTTTTCAGAGTTCTTAGAATCAAGTAAGCTAGAGGAACGTCTTTAAATGTTATGAATAAAAAAAAGCTAATAATAGTCAACCACACGATTACAGAAGTCGTATTCGTATCTGCTTATTTGTTAAGTAACAACATTGAAACAAGATAAAGAGCTGAAAGCTACTTCTTACAAGAAAACCTTGGATTTCTAAAATTTAATTAACTGCTTGTTATATTTGAGTATTTCTTAGATAGAATATGTTATTTAAGTCTGCTTATTGCTATATCTATATATATAAGAATCAATTGCTGTTCGTTAGGCTCGCTAAAACTCTGAATGGCTGAACGGAACTTGATCTTGTAATGTTCATGGAGGTCTAGGGAAGGTTTATAAATTGAGAAAAATTTGAATAATCGCAGGGAACTAAGTTCTTTTTCATTTTACGCGGATGGAGTCGCGGGCGACAACTAGTCTTGAATTAATATTTAATGTATATACAAATAATACGATGCAAACTTCTAGTCATATACTACTAATGTGGTAAGTGTCAAAGGACCAATGTAATCCTATATCAAGTATGTCGAGTATCTAATTCCTTGAAACTACACACGTCAAAGCACTCCAGTGTACTCTAATTGCATCAAAGTGTTTCCCTGATTTACGAACATCAAGATCTCTGTATAATTAGACAAAATATGCAGGTTTCTTGGAGTAATGTAATGGTAGACTAGTTTGAGAGCGACGGTGGCTCAGGGGTCAAGCACTTGACTTGCAATCTGCAGGTCCCCGGTTCGAATCCCACCATGTACCAATGTGTTTTTCGATTTCCGATTTACATATGTACATTTATCCGACGTTCTTACGGTGAAGGAAAACATCGTGATGCTACCTGCTCATTTCTGAGAAGAAATCCAAAGATATGTGTTAAGTCAACCGTCCGAGCTCCGAGTAGGCTCCGAGCCCTTCAGTGGGAACGTATTGTGAGCTGATGATGATGAGACTAGTTTCAATATTTCTTTTTAGAATTATAAGCCCATTTTTTGTTACACTCAAGAGGAAATGATGGGGGGATGTTCGTTAGAAGGTATCCCCAGAACCGCTAAATAAATCTCGTTGAAATTTCGCAAAGAAGTAGAAAATAACCTGGATGAACACTCAGACTACTTACTATGTTCTTTTAACCCCAGACGAAGTCGCGTGCAACAACTAGTGTAAAGTAAAATATACCAGATGTTATTTTGATCATTTCTAATCTTATTCACCGCCGGTGGTCCTAACTCCCAGCGTACCGAATTCATCAAATACCAAAATGCCACCCACACTATATATCAAGTCCTAGGCATTGTTCTGTGGTGCTAACCAGCTCCCGACTCGCGATGGATACGTCTCGTCTGTGGCCTAGACGGCATAACTCGTCGGAATGCCTGTGACGTCACGTCTGCGTACTACGCCGACTGGCAGCACGCCAAACGTCCCGCTAAAACTAGGGCTGCTAATTCGAGAAATATGTGAACACAAGGTGCTACTCGAATGCGTATCCTCGATATATTATAGTGACATCAGGTAAAGCTTAAGCGAATATAAGGTTAATCAAAATAATACGCTGAGCTGATTATGAATACAATTTTAGACATCTTCGTTCGCTGTTCGCGTGATTTCTGAGTTACATTTTTAATTCACTTTCAAAATGGAGCACATTCTCAATTTGCCTAGATGTTTTTGGTAGAGTTCTTCTAAAATCTATATAAATGTAGAGTTTTTAAAAGACGTAACAGTACTTAATTGTGTCTAATACAATTCTGATTAAGAATCTGAGTGGAATCATGACACGTTTTATACGAAATACTCCAGGCTAGTAAAGGACACGAGAATCAAAACTAAAGTTAAATATTAATTTAAGATTAATCTAATATAGCATTGCCATCCCTACATTACAAACGTGGTATACTCTCGCACGCACAGAATCTAACAAGAGTACAACATAAAGAGTCCGAAACGTTTGTCAGTTGTTTTGCCGTCCACTAATTATCCGGCATAGGATGCCAACAATCGGAGCATCGCTAATTATTCCATGGTCGCGCTTTATTTCCATCACGACCAGTCTAGACGATCAACCCGCAATGCATTTCTTGGCGTAACTCGATTGTAAAACTAAATTAAGAACTTGAACTATTGTAGTATTTGCGAGACCGATAACTTTGATGTCTTATTTATTTGCAAGTTTATTGCTTTCCAAATATAAGTTGCTTCTTGCTCTTGAACCATGTTACTCCTTTTTTTGTTAATAAGTATAAAATGACAACGTGTTCAATACAAGAGTCGTGGTAGTTAATTTCTTGGTTAGTCAACTTTGCAGGAATTTCCAGGTATCACGTAGAGATCACGTTAGGTGAATTTTAGGCCAGGAAGTATGCAAACTTTCGTGATACATTGTAATAATATATATGTTGAGGCTAGCAATATAAATAAAACTTCATTTTTTATTTCAAATTTTAATCACAGTAAATTTAAAACCATATTAATGTATATATCTAAACTAACCATAATTTAAACAGGATTATCGCCTACGAAATAGAAAGGCTTATTTAAACAAAATATTGTCATGAAAATTGAAACGGAATGCTATTATGGGTCTTTATAAAAAGATGGACTTAATGAAAACTTCGAGCATTTTTGGAACAGCAACAATCATTATCATCGTAAGATCGACATTTCCTGATCGGCGGTTTACATTTGTTGGCAACATTTTGTTCTGAAACTCGGACACATTCAGTCGACGTACATTTGAATTTTGGTCGTTTATTCAAATTGTACCAGTAATCAGCTTTTGGTTCATTAGCGTACTTGGGTGAGGATACAGATAAGCACGAACACGATCTTTTCAATAAATTCTTAATATGCTTCCTTGTACACGATGGCATCGGAGATTTGTTTAATCTGTAAACTTGTTGGTTCTGCGCAAGACTACATTTTGAACAGACTCTTTTTGGCTTGTTTTTCCTTCTTCCACATTTCTGACAATGATCAGAGGCACTTGGATCAAATTTAATACTATGGCTTCCTTTGACGGAAATAACAGAATCCTTTGTATCCAAAGAAATGCCAGAGTTCATTTCAATATCAAATGTCAATAATTTTTCGGCAACATCGGATTTTTTTATATGTTTGCATGGAGGACTTTCTTCTACAATAGCACATTGGATCGCCGAATTACTTCCTGAACCAACACCCTCACTTTTATAAGACACAAAATCTAGTGATGACCCAAAAGAGAAACCTGAATATGAAATATTCTTTTCCACGCATTCAATATCAGCTTGGCACGTTTTCATAACACAAGATTTCCAGGAGTATGTAGATGTTGTCGAGTTAGACATTAAACTAAGAACATTATCTGCTTTTTGTTGAGTTACTTCCTTATTCACTTCAGGCTCAGATGGTTTTAGGAATGGAACATATACATTCTTAACTGAATCTATCATTCTTCTGATTAAAGAAACATCATTATTTTCGCTTGGAACTTTGCTTGTTTTGCTGCAGGTACTTCTACACCAGCTTTTCTTCTTATTAATTTTATTTTCACTTTTGCCGGGACAAATTCTTGGTACCGATCGTTTACTCGTTGTTATATGTATAGTTTTAGGCGCAATATTTTTATCAGTCACACCGCTCGACTTCCACATTACTTCAATACCTAAGGTCCCTGAGTCATTTGGGACGTGTATTAAAAATCTTTGTTTTCGTTTGTTAGCAAATGAACAAGTACTCTGAGATTGAATATTACATGGCTTTATTTCTTCATAAATATTATTAGTGAAAGATACAGAACAAGGTAGCTTCAATCCTAAATTATTTTTAATGCATGAGCATATGCAACTTTTGGGAACTTTTTGGAATATGTAATCGTATTTTGGATTTGGAGAAATGCATGAATCTTCAATCAGTTTGTTAATTTCTTGCTTCTTTTTAATATTAGCGTTTTCGAAATCACTTGTTTTTGCTTGTTCGATTTTATTAAGGTTTTCTTTATAAGGGTTATCATATACACATGTGTCATAAATTGTTCCAACGTTTCTACATTTTTCACAATTCGATTTAATCGTTTCTATAGACTCCAACGCCTTTCGCAATAAACAGGTAAAATCACTTCTACTTCTTTCTGTATCTTGTGTGATTTCAATAGTCTTACTCGGCTTTGATTCATTAATCTTACTAATTTCGTGAAGTCGTAAATGAC
Organism: Papilio xuthus; assembly: GCF_000836235.2. Lineage (NCBI taxonomy): Eukaryota > Metazoa > Arthropoda > Insecta > Lepidoptera > Papilionidae > Papilio > Papilio xuthus. Next base: position 1,843,675 of record NW_013532703.1, on the reverse strand, counting down.
TTGTTCGTCGTGCTAATTGAACAGGTTTCTTACCAATTTTAGTCGATACGTAAGTAAATTCATTTTTTTGTTTGCACGCTTTTTTAATCATTTTATCAATTTTAATATAACTTGGATTAAGACATTGATCTGGATTACATACAATACACGTTTGTAATCCACAGCCACTATTTTCTGGATTTGTAGGTAACTTTTCGACTTCAAAACGTCTTAAATCACTAATTGGTCGTGCTAATTTCTCGTCACACGACACTTTGTCTTCAAGGTTATTTGGTACATACGTAAAAGAATTTTTTTGTACCCATGAATCTTTAAACATATTTTCAATTTTAATTAAGTTTGGTGTTTTCGTAAACTGATTTGATTCACATTTTTTGACAATTGCATTATTATTGGAATCTGCAAACTTTGACATTTGTTGTATTCTTAAATCCGTTGTTCGACGTGCCAATTCACAAGATGGTTTGTTTGTAGGCTTATTGAGGACATAAGTAAATTCATTCTTACGTACGCAGGAATCTTTGAACATAGTATTTATGTCAACAACATTTAATATTTCTGAAGCCTTTTCTAAATCGTCCCTTTTCACATCGTTAATTGAATCACATGTACAACACTGGGCATCACGTTTCTCCTCTTTTTGAGGTATTTTAATATCGATCTTATTGAAAATGCAATTAGAGGGACCTTTAAAAATCTGTTTTATATCTTGAAATGTAGTTTCACTTGCTCTTTGTACTATATCAGCCTTTCGACACTCAACTTCGTTGGGGAAATAAGTGTGTTCACTTCTATGTTTGTACTGTTCAAATACTGCAGTGACTCCTGTTTTATTACTTTCGTAATCAACATTATCTGTTGACGTGCATGCATCACATATTGTATAAATGTAAATTATATCGGTTGATGTTTTCTTATCCATGTGGTTCACTTCATTCTTGTATACATATTTAAACTTATATTTACCACTGTTCATACTTCGCACAGACTCTTTAAGCAAATTACTGATTTCCTTCAATCTTGTTGGGCTTTCTTTTTGGAAGTTTGATTTTTTAAATACAGTATTGTTAAAAACAATTGATAATTCATCATCCATCGTGCATGTTTGTTTGCAAATTTCTTTACATTCCTCGTCATTGCTTAAAATTGCTTCCGATATTGTACTACATGTACAGGAGTATTCATTAACATTTTTGCTAATATTCTTGGTATTAGCAGTTTTGGAACTTCTAAAAATGTATGGAAAATCACTTGGTTGCTTGCAATTTTCAATGAACATTTCATTAATCTTTTGCAACGTATCCGTACTGTTTGGTTCATTTATAATGTTGTTAAAAACATATGGGAAAGGTCTATTATGCTTACAAGCTTCTTTAATCATATTGTCTATTTTTACTGTATTTACATGATTTAAAATATAAGTAAATTCTGTTACGGGTTTGCGAATATTTTTAAACATGTTTTCAATTTCTGCAGTCCTTAATGTGGCGTCTTTGTTTGGTTGATCTTCTATTTCAGTTTTGACCGTACTAAAAATATACGGGAAGTCAACTTTATTCATGCAAGAACGTTTAATCATAGCATTTATTTGAATATTTTTCAGATGATTGAAAATGTAAGTGCAACTGTATGAACGTTTACAAGCATTATTAAATAAAGCACCAATTTCAACTGAATTTGTATTACAAGGAATACATGGTGTCTTCGTTGATATTTTACTAAAAATATATGGAAATTCGGGGTTATCAAAGCAGGCCCTTTTTACCATATTGTCAATTTCATTTCTTACATAACTACTGAATATATAATCAAACATTGTAGTACGTGTAGAACATTCTTTAAAAAAATCAGTATTTAGATCTGGATGAGACTCTTCTATATTTTTATCAAGTAGATCGTGTCTTACCTTTTCCACTTTGCTAAAAATATATGAGAAATCAGGCGATTGCAAAGCAGTACTTTTCCGGTCTTCCGAATGCGTTATATTTGTCACTATAATATTATTAAATATATAAGCTGTATTCGTCATGCAAGTGCCAGCATTCTTAAACATCGATTCAACTTCAACGCCTACTGTGTTACAGGACTCAGAACATTTATCAGCAGTTACGAAATCGTCATCATCAAGGAGTTCACACATACAAGTGCTTACAGATTTCTTTGGTTCTGGTATTTCAGGTAAATCTGCATCAACCATACATTTGTTTTGCTGATCTGTTACGTCACATATACATTGGGAATCTCTTAAGTCCAACAAGATATTCGTAGGCAAATCACAAAAATTGACACTGATAGACGAGACTAAAGGTAGTCGCGTATCTTTGTTATTATTATTTTCTTCAAAAGCTTTATCGTTTATAATAATATTGACTTTACGATCGCTAGGGTAGCAACACGTTATAGTGTTCATCTTTTTTGTATTTTTCATGCTCCCAGCAGAAATACAAGATCGTAAATTAGGTTTATCCCACAGACACTTACTACATACAGGTTCAGATCTAGAATCTGGTGGTTGATAAATCAATTCTGGTTTTTTATAATTGTCATTCTGATCGTTTACGTTCTCAGGTCCACAACTTTGTCCACTTTCACTACTTGAATCTGAACAGGAACATTCTAAATTTTGATCATTGTCATTGTTTGCATTTTGACTGTTAACGGATTTAGTTTTCATAGGGTTTCTCTTGTCTGTCCTAACCGTAACTATTTTTCGTTTCTGTCGAACAGTACCATCTTCGTTGGCTATTCGGGATACTTTTATAATTTCTTTGTACTTACTTTCGTAACTTCCCAGTCTATTTTCAACTTTAGAATTAACACTGAAAGTGCTATCTTGGATAGAAAGTTTACTAAATTCTGTAGAATATTTGCGTATGTTTTGTGAACAAGCAGCAACGTTTTCTTTTTGATTCATAGGTAAATTACAAGCACATTCGAAAATTATTTCTTCCAAAACTTTCTTTAACCAAGTCAGTATAATGTTACTATTGCAAGGCGGAATATCTATTGGAATCTTTATTTCTTCCTCTTTGGGCAACTTGGTGTCCTGTATTTTTTTATCTGGTTCTATATTAAAGCTTTGATCAGGTATTTCAGCTTGACATACCTCTTGTGTTGACATAAATATTGGAGAGCATGAACAAATATTTTCATCCATTGTTTTATTCCACGTTTCGTCAAAGTATGGCGCATTTCCAAATGTATCCTCATTGCTTGGTTTATATTCGCCTCGGTTCTTTAATTCATTTGTGTCCTTTTCTTCTATCTTATTAAAGTTTATATTGGGTTCCTTCATATATTCTTCTATCTTTTCCTTTGGTATTTCTTGCTCTTCATTAATTTTTCCTAATTCATTGAAGTCTTTAGGACGTTTCATTTCTTTTTTATCATCAAATTTAACTTCAAATGACGGAGGCGTTGCGGGTGGAACGTTTTCTTTACCATCTGTATTCGCTTCTTCTTTATCCGCCGCGTCTTTACTTTGCTTTTTAATCTTTAACTCTTTAAAACGTTTTAATCTGAAATTATCCTCCCTCTCCATTTCTTCTAATTCAAATAAAATATAACGTATGCTCAGCATTGCACGTGGCATAACCGACTTTGAAAGTACATTCAATCTCCTGCAAAAAGATTCACTTTCCTTTATATTCATTTAAACAAGGCCACCGATAAAATACCCTTTACAATTTACCAATAAAATATGTATATACCCTGTAATATGGTACAAAAGTATATGAAAAATAAATAACGTACATGTTATTTAATACCAGCATTTATCAAGCCTTATTAAATATTTCGGACTGAACGAGAGCTTCCTAATAATTTTAGACAACGTAAAGTATACTTAACGTATAGGTTAATACCTTACTGTACATTTAATTATTTATGAAAGTATTGGTGCCCGTGTAGATTATATTGTAATACAAATAATACAAGTATTGAAAAGGCAAAAATTGCAATCCTTGACTAATTTACTTTTCTCGCAAGATAACATATTTAGTTGTGACCCTGAATGGGTCTATAATTATTTAATAACAGAAGCATTAATTAAACAATTGAAAAATGTACAGCCTAAAATAATTTTTAAATCACAGATTAAAAAAATTGCAATATTTTTATTTAAGGAGTAAATATATAAACATTGGTTGTTAATATTGAAAAAAAAATCTCATTCATTTGCAATAAATAAAAAAATACTTACAAAGAAAATCACTAAACGAATTGTTATGTTTTATTCAACTAATTTAATATCTGCTTTCTCCAAAAGGAATAAGAGGAATTATAGTTTATTTTTGTATATATTTCTCGGCAATAACGCAATGTTATACAATTTTTATATATTAATATGTTGCATTTTATTTTACCTACACAAGTTACATTTGTAAAAATGGTTGTAGGGAATTCAAATCAATTTAGTACTTCTTCTTCTTCTAGATCTATGTCATCATCTCGATCTATATCAACAATATCTCCAACGGGATCGTGTATTTTCTCTGTTACAATAGTAGTTTCTATTTCCTCCCGTACGGTACCATCACTGTTGGTAAATCGTTTAATTTTTGAAGTCTTAACTTTCCTTTCGAAGTATCCACCTGAACTCTCTGCTGAAATATTGTTTTTCTCAATATTCGATTCGCTCTTCTGTTTCGATTCTGTTTCTATTTCCTCTTTTACAATATCATCTGCCTTAATATCTTTGTCAACGTCATCCTTACTATCATCTTTGCTTTCTTCATCACTATGAACGCAACCACATGTTTCACATTTCCCTTCGCACAGACAAGTTCGACCATTTTCATTTTGTTCAGTTATCTTTTTTAAATTATCACTCAATGTTACACAGGCGTTTATAAAGTTTTCGATATCTCTAGATATACAATGTTTTGTAAATGCCTTAGCCACGTTTTTAGTTTGATCAATTTTTTGTAACAACGACATTAATATTTGTTTATTTTTTTCGTTTCCAGTCAAATCTGTTGTGCCTGATGAGAAATATGTGGTTATAGGCAAAAGTACAGGAGACTTATGTCGGTCATAACAGTTTTTAGATTTCTGTAAAACGCTTGAAAAATATTGAGCTAATTTAGAACAATCCTCAACATCGATCGTTGAACCGTGACCGTTTGATGCATTCCCTTCGTCACTTCCAAGTCCGTTGTTAAATTTACAAATATTACCTGCTAAGTTAAGTACAAGATTTTTAATTTCATCACACTGGTTATTTTCAAAATGTAAGCTTCTTGAAGATATTGTGTTACTTAATTTTGAATCAAAATTTATAGTCCTATTTTCTTTTATATAATCGATTGTTAAACTTCGACGATTGTCAAAGTTATATTCAGTAAAGTAATTTTGTATTAATAATAGAATTTTGAAAATATCGTATTCACATAATTCTTTGTGACTGATCAATAGTTTCATAAAATCTAGTAAATACTCGTTGCTTGAATTTTTTTCCATTGCATAAAATATGAAATTCGATATTTCTTTCGTAGTATCTTCGCTTATATTTATACTGAATGATTCGATTTTCTGATTATAAGTTATCTTATAATATTGTTTAACATCTCGTATAAATGATTTGGTACATTTGTGAGTTTTGAAATAATCTATTAAATTATTCCTTAACATTATTTTAAGATCGTTATACGTTTGTTTTTCATTAAGTGACGAAGACGTAATTGAATAACGTGCCATCCGTGTCATTAATATCTCGATATTTTTCCTCTGCCTGCGGACAATCACTTATCTTAATATCGCATATATAAAAATATACAAAATTTTTCTTTCTAAAGGTAACTTCTAAGGACTATGCGTAAAAATATTAAAGAGTTTAATAAATTTGAAAAATCCTATTTTGGTCATTGTATTATTTACAATGTTTACTAAGCAATTTTTTTATTTTATGTTACGTGAGACATTTAAGTCCTTGTTTGGCGTCGGCACCGACTTGTCTGACGGCCGCGAAATATTATACCAGTCCAACTCACCGTGATGAAGGGCCCCCAATGGGCTCGAAACTAGTCGGTGCCGACATCGTCAATTGCGTAAATGTTCAACCATTTATATATTTGTTCAGAAAGCAATGTTTAAAGTTTTGATTTGATTCTAATATTCAAAATAGTAAAATGATCGTATTGTATTTTTAAGAAATGTCAACTCTTATTAATAGTAAATTTTACAATATTTTAACTACAAGTCATTGTAAAAAATTTAATTTACATGTAAATTTAGTAAGAAAGAAATTCCAGTTATTTTGCTTTTGTTATAGATTGTCATTTGTAATTGTCGTGTGATTGTATATCATTTAAAAAGTGCTTTCATTTCTTCTGTTTCGAACAGATTTTTTTCATCTAACTGATACTTTTCGTAGAGTTCTTCAATATCTTGAACTTTAAATACTTCACTCGATAACTCTTTACAAATTGGACAATTCGTACAAAAATATTTAGATTTTAAATATTCCATGTCTATATTTAGACTAGATTCTGATAAATCGTTCTTTAATAATAAACTGTCACATAGTACAGTATTTAATTGTTTATCTATTTCCTGCACTTTTGTTTGCTGCGTTGGAATATTGCAATTTTTAATTTTCATCATTTGTATTCTTGTTTCACGCGAAGGTGTAGATTTCGAAGAAGACGTAGACGGTTCATATAACATCTTATCATTTGGGACACTTATATTACTTGCATTTTCAATTATTTTAGTTTCCTTTTGTATCTTTATAGTTTTCTTTACTTCTCTGTACGTGCCGTCTTTATTTCTGATTCTCACTATTTTAGTAATTTCTTTAATTTCTACTTCAACTGGGTCCATATTTTCCTTTTCATCGGGAGGCAGCGCTACTTTTTTATCTGGTTCTACTTTATCTTCTGCTGGTATATCTGCCTTGGCATTGTCTTTGTTATCTGGTTCATCCAACTTTGGTTCTGGTTTTATACTCTCGTACAATTTGTTCTTAAGCTCTTCGCCTAATTCTAAAAAATCTTTGATATCCGCCTCAGAAAACTTTTTATCATCTATACTATTGACTAATTGTAATATATCCTTAACGTGGTCATTCATCGCGAGGCGCATTGGTTTATTTTCATCTTCTTCGCAAATAAACGAGCAGTCTTTTGAACATTCATCAGTGTCTTTTCCACCTTTTCCCTTTACTTCTAAAATCATCTTTCGTCGATAAAATTCGTCTCTGGCCAGTTCTTCCAGAGCGTCAATAATGTACGTGCACGTTGCTTTACATTTTGGTACAACCACTTTTCCTAAAACGTTCATTTTCCTGCGGCAAATAACTTTATTTGTAGACAACATCCATCTTGAGACTACTAAAAATCTTGTCCCTCCATAAGGACTGCACGGGCTTAAATAACTTGACAGAATATTTTCCATATTTTCTTTAAAGCTTTGTAGAGTTTGGTGTTAACACATTTAATAAAAAAAGGAATATTATAAGTAGTTACAACAGTAAAAAAAAAACATCACAAATTAAATACAAGTATCATCGCTACATTGTCAAGGCGGTGTTAAAATATTAAAGGATAAATAAGAAAATTTAAACGTGCGATATCTTCTTATCTTAATGTTTCACTGCCTTATTTTACCCTATTTTTTAACAAACTTTATAATAAAACTATAATCAACAACCAAAATCATTGCAATATTTAATAAAAAGTTCCCGCCCAGTCCTTAGAGGGGAAGGGTAATAAATCGGCAGCTTTATGATGAAAATACTAACTACATGAGAAAAATAGCAAATTAAATAGACAACAAATAGGCATATTTCCGAAAATGCTTTTTAGATCGACACATTAAATTTCGTTGCGAAATAATAAACCGTGAGTTTCCGAGACCAAAACCTCTGTATAAAACATAGGTGTCCAGTGTAACGAAGAATTAATTAAAAAAATCTACTGAACTAGTTTAGAGAAAATTACGTAAGTATGACATTACTATAAAAAAAACAGTTTTTTTGCCACAAAAAAATTTCTTCGAATTAAGGGTTTAACAGAGATTTTGATATCGAAAACTCACGGTAAATTAGATGAAAACAAAAATTTATTTAAATTCTTTTCAACCAAGCAAGTAGTCGTAATTACCCGACAGCCAAATTCATTATTCGGTTACTCCTTTTAGTTACGATTATGAAAACTGAGGTTATCTGTTACTATAAAACAAAAAACCTCCAACGTCCTAGTGAACTGGATGGAACTAACGAACTACGATAATATTTAATCATAAGAACTTTATATCACTCACTTGTTGGCAGATTTTTGCATTTCTTCGACCAATTTGAAATTCTTACGAAGCTCCACCATTAATATAATACGTTTTAATAATTCAAGCCAAGCCTTTTTCGTATCTAAAATCATCTGACCTCCCTTCCCTATTCCAAGATGTTCATATGGGTGAGTGTTATTCTAGAAAAAGATTAAACATTTATTATCCTTTATAGCTGTCGCCCGCGACTCCGTCCGCGTATAATTAAATAAAAACATAATTAGTTCCCGACAGTTATTCGATTTTTTCTCACCTTTTAAACCTTCCCTAGACCTCCGCGATCATTTGAAGACCAAGATAAGATAAATCCGTTCAGTCGTTCTCGAATTTTAGCGAGACTAACGAACAGCGATCTTTATATATGTATATATAATAGATTACTTATAACATTGGATATTTCGAGAAAATTATAAATTATCACCGGCAAGTATTTATCGTTATTCAAGATGGCGGAGTAAATCTATACAGTCGACATGTGGACATGCCTTAACTGACCGAATAGACATTGCGCGTGGAACGATACTCGGAACGTAAGCATACTACGCGACATTTACGTTGCCTCTACGGAGGATTGCCCATAATAAAAGATTGAAAACTTTTATTAATACTATAGTAAAATTAGTTGTCACTAAAGTAAATGACGTATTACTACCGTTACAAGATTTGGATTCATACAGAAACTATATTGTTCAATTCTAACACTTCCTAGCTTTTTTGTCCTACAATCTTTATAATTTCTTCAAATACTTTTTGCTATCTTAGTTTCCAGTTAAGTTAGAAAGAGGAAAGATTTTATTGTTTGCACTGAATAATCCCCGAAACTATTGAACTGATTTAAAAAGTTCTTTCACTGTTGGGAAGCTATAATATATCCCGGGGTGTCATATAGCCGGCTATATTTATTACTAGTTTTTTTTTCCGCGCGGTGAAAGTGCAGGAATGATTATTAGGTATTTAATAATGGCGCATGTCAAAGATAACATAAAAATAATATAACATAAATATGTCAAACTTACTTCTATTATTGAATACTTTACTATTTTCACTCCTGATGCGGTTCTCGTAGATGATGTCACACATATTTCAGCCTGAAAAATAATCGACCAGTATCATTGAATGATTTGTTAAAAACAAAACAAAATATTAAAGTTACATAAAAACTTTTACACATTTTAGGCAAAACTAGAAAGAAATCGCTTTTTAATTCAGTCGCGTGATAACCACAGATATGACAATGATAGTCATATACATCCATATATCCGTCTAAGCTATTCGATTTAAATTTTTAACAAATAATATCATAGCCTCCGTGGCGCAATTGGTTAGCGCGTTCGGCTGTTAACCGAAAGGTTGGTGGTTCAAGCCCACCCGGGGGCGAAAGAATTTTTGATGATTTTAAATTGTCACCCAAGAAAATAAAACGAAAAAAAAGAACAAAATAGTTTTTATCTCCCTATCTATCTATATACACATTATATATATACATATTAATTAAATTGGAGTGTCTGTATGTAACATCGTACTTAAGATGTGTGCGTAGCTGATAATATAAATAATAATAAAATAAATCGTCGTATTTGTTCCGGGACAATTTCCAAAATAGCAAGACCGATTTTAACGAGACTTGATGGGAAGGTGATACACGCGGGCATATTATAGCCTACGCTGCGCTGACTAAGTCGCAGGCGACCGCTGGACTTTGTATACTTTCGATAGTTTTATAAGGATTAAAAAAATTACCTGGTTGGGACAACCTTCAAGCACCATTTCGTTCAGACTGGGATTGAAATATCGACATCTTGCCAACATGATAAAGGCCTCGCACATATCTTCGCTGAAGTTCTTATACACACTAAAAGAAAATTTCAATCATAAATAAACGTAACCGGGGACGAGGGTACCATGAAAGGTGGAGATACTACTTGTCCCATTTAGGCTGACCTTCTATGGTTGTACATACCCATCGATCTGTAGCGCGATATTCCTCAGCTCTGTCATGGCTGCGACTGCAGTCCATTTCATGAGCTTCTTGCCGAGGTTGGCGAGATGCAGCCGATTCCGCATCTGCTGTAACGCAACCAGCGACGGCATGCAAGGGTATCGCGTAACACCGAAAGTGTTATCTTCCTCATCTGTAGACAGACATAGATAATAGAGCCAACAGGATTCAAATTGTCTACTGGTACTAGGTAACAAGTCGTGTAGTATGTGGCTGAATTCTACTTAAAATTTGTTATTTACTATTATCTGAGAAGAGATTTAAAGATATGTGTGAAGTCAACCAACCCGCATTGGGCTAGCGTGGTTGACTATGACCTTGTCCTAACTTAGGGTGGCCTCCGAGCCCCGTATAGTGAGCTAATGATGAATTTGTTTTTTGTTGTTGCTGTTTAAAATTTTGGTAAAGATGTGTTTTTTGCTATCTTATTATATTTAGGTTTTTTAATATGTTGTTTTGTTCTTCGGCGTTACTCTGTGGCTATGGTAGTGTCATTTCGAGGATTTATTGTCCTGCTCTTTACTACTCCTCTGTGGCAATGGTATTCAACGTTCGAGACATTTGAGTCCAATATGTCGTGATAACTCAGTCGGGAGACAGGCCTCTCATGCATAAGGATTTCGGTTTAATCCTCTATCGCTATTTGAATTACAAATCTTTGAATTTATGTATAGAATTTATCATGAGGAACTATACCTATGAAAGGATGGTCTATGGTAAATCTAGTAATGTTTTCTAGATTATTGTCTATGGTAACTTAGAAATAGGATATATTATTTGATAGGCGATTAAGGAATACACATAACCGTCTCCGTGCTTATTTGCTTCTTCCTCATCCTATATGGAATCTTCTTTGAATCCTATGATTCAAAAGAAGCAAATAAGTACCACGCAAAATGTAAATCCATAATTTCTGTCCCTCTGTGTTTTGGGCGTAAGTTATTTGACAAATACGTGATATATTTATGCTTAAATATGAATAAAATGTTTTTGCTACTGTAACTATGTACGATTAATGATAAATTAATTTACCGTCATCTTCTTTGAACATTTTGGATTAGTTAATATAAGTTGCTTCAAAATATGTTTTTTGGCTTATAAATTGCGTTTAAATGTATAAGATCTTGCAGATTATTCACCAGTTACAAAGGAAATTATGATATAGTACAACTTTATAAGTATTTTAAGGTATAGATTTTAGGTTATATTTGCATTGTTAAGGCATTTTTTTCATTAAATTTCTAATCTTGCGCATTTTCACTATATCATTCTTATTTAAATAACTAATATAATAATAAAATAAAATACATTTTGTAATTTTGATTGCCAAATAAATTAATGACAGTTTTATTCTTCTATCAGCAATCGTGTTTTTAAACATTTATTCAAAGAGTTTACAAATGTTTTAGTAAAGTTTGATGTATTCGACCTCTTTCAAAGAGGCTCCTTAGTAGCCAAAGAGTTTCTATAGAAAATATCGAACTGGCCACTAAGAATATTGGACTTTCATTTATATGAAAGCAGTGAGAAAAAAGATCGCTCGGGATACAGAAAATAATTTTGCAATTCAATTAAGAGGATTCGTATTAGATTAGTGATAAAATAGTAAGTAAATTAAGAGGAATAAATATTAAAATTGATCTTTAATTTGCTAAACATCTTGTTTAGAATTTGAGTTTTCACAGGTAGCGTTAAGTTGATGTCTGAATCAATTAAATTTCCAATTTTGAGCAATTAACCTCTCCGACGCGGGCGCGGTAATTCCCCGTAAGAGCGCCGAGCCCACCAGCCTCACTTCTTAATAGGGATTAATTAATATTATAGGGCCTTGAGACTAGAGACTTGTGCTTATGTCAAATTAACGTTTGCTTTCCACTGTCTATAAAATCATATTTTCATCCCTCTCTCTTGCTTTGAAAAGAATAGAGACATCAAATGTTCAATACTATTTTTTCAGAAGTTGAATTTCCCGGGACTTTTATAAATTCTTATAATAATTCAACAGTTTATCTGGGTCGGTAAGAGAAGCGATGCGATACGATAAAGAGTAAAAACTATAATACATACATAGGCGTAGACATAAAAACATGACAAGACAGCATCGGAATAAAAAGTATTTTGTAACATCATTCTAAAAATGCCAACATAAAAATATCTTGTGTTTTTTTATTACAACAAAGGACATCTACAGACTAGATCCGTACTCATTTTTGCACATATTCCTTATGCTAAATTACAATAGTGGTTTTTACAATATAATATTCCTTATCACATTTTTTTTTCTTTTTTATTTTAGTTACAAAAACCTGTGATTATGGAGGTAGCAGCGCAGCATAAGTCGCTCCACAAATCACGTGTTAAACATTATTGCCGGGTGGGTAATGGTTTTAAATACCCTAAACATCTGTAAACTATCTGGTTTTTTTTTAATAATCAGTACGAAGACAATATGGTTTGCGTAGGCGTATGTATGCCTTTGGGTTATTGTTTAAGATAATAATATGCTGTACGCAAGTATTTCTGCAAGGGAAACCCATGGTTATTAAGCTTTTATTGACTTCCCCCAATGTGCGACGTATTCACCTGCCCCAAAATGAAACAGGTCCTCATTATATTGGTTAAAGGGTTGTGATATTCATATGTTTTTAAAGAAGATATTTACTTGTACAGATAATTGTACAATTACATTGTATTTTATTAATTATCATCATCTTAACACGGTAACATAACTTAGTCCAATTTTACGCAAAATTAGTTCTCTTTACTTTTGAAGTATATAATATAAGGAAATTAAAAAGCATTTCAATTTAAAAATTATTATAAGTAAACTTTTAGTACACAGAATATTACTCGCAGTAATAAAAAAATAATTAGTAGCCTATGTGTTCTCCCAAACTATGTTCCACATCAATGCCAAATTTCGACAAGATCGATGCAGCCGCTCTGGAGACCTTCAAACAAACATCCATCCAAACATTCGCATTTATAATATTAGTAAGATAAGTAAGAAGTAAAGTAATAAATATTTTTAAAATCAAAATAATATAAATATTGTGTTATTTAGACGAGCTGCAAATAGAAAAGATCTAAAAGATGAAATGACAATACGTGTGACTCCTTCCTAGATAAAGGTTAGGTTTCAAGCAAGCTGTAAAAGTTCAATGACCCTGCGAGTGCATTCAAGTCCCTCATAGTAACCTAGGGACGTTGTTCCCTTTCAATTAAGAACCCTGTTCTAGGATTATACACGGCTTCCTGAATATCAATTAAACGTTCTAGGATAATTTTTATTTCACACCTCGTTTTCATAGGCTGTCTCTTTCTAACATCTCTTCACTGACGTGACACCCCTAGCTCTCGAGAAACAAAAAGAGCCTCTTAAAAACGACGTAACTGTGCAATAATAATAATAAATCCCTTCGTTCAAAATATAGAATATAGCGACCAATTTACTTAGACCCGCGGCGTCTCTGCTCCCGCTTGCTAAATTATTCCAAATCAGAGGTCGTGAATGGTATATTAGGGTTGAACAGGAATGGTTCTTTTGTAAAGTACGTGTCAGAAGTCTACAATGCCTATTATGAACGCACAAAGACCTGCGGAACCCTCTTTCACACCTCTCAGCTCTTGATTCCGAATGTGGTTTCTTCGCGTTATGTTTATTTCAATTAATTCAAAAGCAAATTATAGGAATTATTGATTTTTTTTTAAATTTTGAAAAGATTTAATATTAGACAGATATTTTAATTAAAAAAAAAACTTTATGCCACTTTTTAAAGAAATTTCGCAAACAGAGGAGAAAGACACAGTTAAAGATAATGCGGAAAACACTTGTACTACTCTAATCAAAAATTTTTAAAAATATTTTATTATAATTATGGTCGAATTTTAACCAATCGGAGACCATTACTTTAATGTAATGTATGTCTTTTAGTATACAATCCTTTACTGATTATAGATTTACTTAAATCTTCACTAAACTCCCTTAGTGGTTACTTACTGACTCTGTACAGTAAATGCGAAGTCGTATTGCTAGTTGCTTTTAAAAATCTGATCGTTCTAAAGGCATTTTTCATAACACATCCATATTCACACCTATCTCCAAGAGAACACGAGAAGTGTGGGACGAGAACGCCCTTACAATTAATTTGTATAATGAACCTCTGTTTTATAAAGTACTTACAGAACAAATAAAAAGAAATCTTATGAACTCGCGCGCTACGGGATGATTGAATTAAAATTCTTAATACGATCCACCTGGGGTTACTTACATATGTTAAGATTGATATTCAATTAACAATTATAATTATAACATAATACTAGCAGTTGCAGGCGACTTTGTCTGTTCGGAATTAAACAAAAAAATATGTTACTTTCGTATAAATAAACTACTTTCTATTATAAGTCGCGTCAAAATCGGTTCCAACCTTTCACAGACTACCGGGAAATAATGCGAATTTGCGAACAGACGAACAGACAGGCAAACATTTTTTTTTTGTTACGAGTTAACGCAATAAGATCATGTGCACAAAATAGATATTTTGATACCACCTACAGGCACTTAAATTTTATTTATCTGTCTAGTCTAGATTCGATTCTAATAGACTAATACATTTATCAGACTATTTAACATCAGCTTCCTTATTAGCTTACTTTGACACGGGGTTAATTAAAAAACAAAACACTACGCTCTTCATCATCTCGAACCAAACATAGATCTTGTTACATCAATTTCTACTCTACGTTGTTGCATTAATTGGTACAGTAATTATTGTACTACGACTGAACCATAATTGTCTTTGTTACCCGAATATACGGCAGTAACCAATACTATAAATATTCGATGTAACAGGTTACATATAAATATAACAGTACATCTACAGTCTAGAGCGTCGCTGGCTCGGGGGTTAAGCACTGGACTTGTAATCTACAAGTCCTATTTTCGAATCCCACCACGTACCAGTGTGTTTTTCGATTTCCATGTGTACATTTATAAGACGTTCGTACAGGAAAACAACGTGATGCAACCTGCACATATCTGAAATAAAATA
This sequence comes from Papilio xuthus, assembly GCF_000836235.2. NCBI lineage: Eukaryota > Metazoa > Arthropoda > Insecta > Lepidoptera > Papilionidae > Papilio > Papilio xuthus. Next base: position 1,828,342 of record NW_013532703.1, on the reverse strand, counting down.
CAAAGTGTGAAATCAACCAACCCGCACTGGGCCAGCTTAGTTGACTATAGTCTAATCACTCCAAACTTAGGGTAGGGTCCAAGCCTCTCAGTGGGGACGTATAGTAAGCTGATAACAGTACATCTATTATATTTGCCTATTACAAACTCATGAAAGGAAATGTTCTTTTTCTTTTTATCCTATCCTCTATCTACTTAGTCCGGAAACACATTTGTATCCTTTTCACTTGCTTCTATGTCATTGTTATAAAGAAAACTAGCTCCAGAATATGAATTATAATTATTAAACCATGTATTTAATAATATAAATTTAAACATCATAAAATTACGAATTTATTATGGCTATAAATATAATGCAATTGAACTTTTATCTCCATTCATAAAATCATCATCGATCGACAAAAAAATACGATGTGTAAAAACTAACAAAAAAATAGATAGCGGCCGCATAAAAATAGATTAGACGCATACACAAAAGTGACACTTAGTTTTTTACGCAGTGGCAAATGGAAATTTTACAACCGTACCACTATCGCGACTTAAGGGTTAGTTTCATTAAATATTAATAAAGTGATTTGAAATGAGCTCCATCGAATAAATTTTACAATTATGCTCATGATGGTAGGATTTCGTGAGTTAGCATCAGGTGTGAAATAATTTAAAGTCGAACACTGACTGAAAATAATTGGTCGCAGGCGTAAAATTTCTAATCCATTTTAATGTGTTTTTTTTTTAATTTAAACTCACACAAAATTACGTAAATTAAAAAAAAAGAAATTCTTAGGAATCTGAATGCATCAAAGCATGCATAATTTTTTTAATGTTAGATACATTTTTTAAAAAATGTCTTAGGGGAAATTTTTTCAAGAAAGGAACCTCTATTCTTTAAATACTGGACCTTCAAACTTGCCATATCATACTTTGTTCATGGATTTCAGTAGGAATTTCTTTTATTTAAAAATTACATCAAATAAATTCATTTTCCGCAGTGCAATCGTAGCTTAAATATAAAATAAAAGCCGGCCATTTTAAAGTTGCACCGCTACGCAGCTGACGTCAAATGCATTCTCTATTCTCTATATGAACGGCCGATCGGTGGAAATTTTTCATTAAAATAAAACATTAAAGTTTCCAGCCCTTGTGTGTTCGCTTCAGGACCACATTGTGGCTTAAAGCTGCAAAATCACACTGGGAAAAAGTAGTAGGACCATATTTTGGCTAAAATCTATAGGACCACATTGTTGCTGACATAAAATAGAGTTTACATGAAGTTACATGGTTTCCTCTTACTTATAATAGAATGTTTAAAAATAATTTATAGTCTTAAAATTTTATTCGGCTATCGCATTTTTAATGATTTAAGATTCGTTTATTTTTATGACTTTAGAATTGAAAACAATTGAATTGTAAAAAATGTTTTACAGCTTTCGTCGTATTGGAAGTTAAAAAAAAGATTGCTATAGTAAAATAAAGTACAGAATAATTATTTCCTTTATTCAACTTCAATTCCCTCTTATTATTTCATAGGAAAGATTCATTTTGGTAATTTTTTTTTAAATTTCCTATTTTAAAGTTAAGAATAACAATATAAATATTCCCATAGAAAAACATTTATTACATTTATTTGAATACGTGATAAAATTACAATATTTATTCATAACATTTTAATGGCGCTATAAAATAAAATGAAAAAGTTTTTACACGTTCGCCAAGGATACTTAACACATTTAAAATTAAAAAAAAATACTTGGCTCTAACGTTTCTAATACGTTTGCGTTCTGGCATAAAAGAGAGTCATTGAAAAGAATTAACACGTTATAAAAAAAATAAATTATACAAAAGTTTCTTCGTACGCACAACCGCAGAGACAAGATGGCGCATGCTGACACTTGACATATTTCTGCTCAGTTAGATCAAAGAGCTAGGCTTTCTTTACATAAGGGGACTAGGGCTCCCCTCGCCTAGCCTAGGTAATACCTAGGTACCAAGTATGTGGTTCTAGGATATTTTATGTAGGGGGCGACATTTGATATAAAGCAACTTATTATGCGAGAAAGGGGGATAACACATTCAACATTGCACAGGGAAACGAACTCAACGGGTTGAAAACTGTAACCGGAGTTTCACCTACGCTTAGTTCGAAAGCTATAACTAGTTTAAAATACCATTTGAAGTTACATTTATCGTGGGATTCCGAGACCAAAACATCCGTTTAAAACCTTTTTTTGTCACAAACCTACGATAAATTATATGAAAGTGTTTAAAATAAAAATGTCAGTAAATAATTTTGATACTATAAATGCGAATGTTTAGATTGATGGGTGTTTGTTAGAAGGTATCTCCAGAACGGCTTCATCTCGTTCAAATTTGGCATAGAATATAGTCTCATAGACATCTTAACAGGCTTTTTTTTAATTCCACGCAGAAGAAATCTCGGGAAAATTCTAGTACAATTTAAAAGTATGTTTTGTTGGACAATGTGACACGAGTCACTTGTCCTCCCTTACCCTCTCCCCCCTTTAAGAACGCTACATCGTGTGTGTCCGCTTCAGGCGTAGAAAAATTGAAATGAACAAGACAATGTCCCTTCTATTGCAAAATAGAACATAGGCTTTCAGTGACAGGTCAATCCAGTATACACTGGCTTATGTTATCTTGGTACTTTTTTTGTAAAAACACTCAATACTTATAATATAATTATAAAGCTTCCCTCAGTGTAGCTTTATCAAATTAAATCTACACTAAAGGGGGTTGATTAAGGACTATGAGTGTGACAGTAATCGTTGACTTCTAAGATTAACAATCGCTGTCTCATTATCTTTGACAAAACAGAGAAAACAATATGTTTTATACAAAGATTTTAGTTTCAGAAACCAACTTACAATAATTTTTAAAATTGCTTATCATCATCATCATCATCAGCTCACTATACGTCCCCACCGAGGGGCTCGGAGCCTACCCTAAGTTAAGGGTGATTAGGCCATAGTCAACCACGCTGGCCAAGTGCGGGTTGGTTGACTTCACACATATCTTTGAATTTCTTCTCAGATATGTGCGGGTTGCATCACGATGTTTTCCTTCACCGTAAGAACGTCGGATAAATGTACATATGTAAATCGAAAATCGAAAAACACATTAATACATGGCGGGATTCGTACCCAGGACCTGCAGATTGCAAGTCAAGTGCCACCACTGTGTCAAGTGTCAAGTTGACCACTGAGCCACCGACGCTCCTAAATTTTAAAAATTACTTATAGGGCAAACAAAAAAATATATATTTAGTTTTTATGGTAAACTTGATTTATAAACATTATATTTAAAATATCGCGCGCTTTTCATAACACATTTTAGTTCTTCATTAAACACCGCTTAAGAGACTCTTTCTATTGAATACAACCTCCATTTTCTCATAATAAATAAAATATATCTGAAAGTGAGCACAAGCATTACACAGCGAATACACATTCTTTTCAGCAAACGATTCTAAACATTCAAAGAACTGTAATAAAGGATTCGCAGATGCGTTTCTCTCTCAATATTTTTTCCATTCTTTCATTTCTACCTGAAAGAAGCCTTTACTGCGTGAAATAGGCCTAACATAAAACCATTTAAACACGAAATATATGAATAACACAAAAACTGACGGCAAAGTTATTTTTGATCCAGTTTTTTAAAGCAAAAGAGATTTAAGTATTTGTCTATGACTCTCTTTCTCTTTTACTCGATTCGGAAGCGAGATGAAAGATGAATATGGGAAAGACTAAAATATGTAAATTTAACATTAATAATCCTTTAAAAATAGTACATTTAGTCGCCTGCTATGTCGGTTTTAATTAAAAAAAAAACAAGTTACCGTGAAGTCAGGAAATTTAAAATAATGTCCCTATTTCGGTACAGAATTAAATTAACTTGTATTCGTTAAGTGGCAAAGGTCAAAGCCCTATTGCCTTTTATTATTTAGCTATGATTATATTCCGTAAGTATTTGGTAAAATATGCCAAATTGAATCAATGACGTAATTTAATTTTAACTTAATTCGCCATTAACTAGTAGTCAATTTGATGGTATATTTGTATGTGTATATAAAAAGTCATGAAGTATGTGGGCGGTCCCATGTCCTTCTACCCCCCGTCAGCACATAACAGGCTTCGTTATGTAAAACGAACTTATCTGACCGCACGTATATAACCTAGGTTTCTGTAGGGGAAGTGTACCGGGAAAGTGTTGGCTGGACGTTAACAGTTGATTTTCTATTTTTTTTCTAGCTAGTTTCAGCGTATATAAAAAGGAAATTTAGTAAGTAGTCGATGTGTTCTTCCAGACTATGTTTAACATCTGTGCCAAAAATAATCGAGATCCGTTGTACTGTTCTAGAGATACCTTCTAACAAACATCATCAGTAAAATAACTATTAAAAGGCAAAAAAATCATTGCTAAAAAATGCACTAAGCGACATCTACCTCGTAGACAACTAGTTGAACATTAAGAGAGAAAAACGAAAAAAAAATTAAGTATGTACACAAATACAACCTCCATGCTTCATAGTACTGGAGACTACAGAGTACTGGTTGGAAACATCAAATGGAAAAAAAAACAAAAGTAGTGTATTGCTATTGGAAAGCGTGAAATGGCGTCAAACGCATCAAATGAGTGGGATGCAGGCGTTACTGGGACACGGTGGAGGCCCAGATACCAGCATTATGCGAGCCGGCGCCCCGCTAAACACCTATTACTGGCGCACGCAGGCCCTCGACAGGGCGAAGACCCCACTTGCCTAGTATAGAACTAAAAACTAATAGACACGGCTTCTAATTATTTATGTTTTGTAAACTAGTTATATTTATAATTTGTATGTCTACTTATAAAACTTTATCAGATAGCTTTCGCACGCGATTAAAAAAAACGCGCGGAATTAAAAAAAAACTTAATAAGTAGCCAATGTTATCTTCCAGACTATGTTCTACATGTGTACCAAATTTCATCAAAATCTGTTCAGCCGTTCCGGAGATACCTTCAAACAAACATCCATCCATCTAAACATTGAAATTTATAATATTAGTATGATATAAAGTTAAATTAAAATTGTAAAATGTTTTAAAATTCTGTAAAATTAAATCCCTTTTTTTCGATTCAAAACAAAGTAAGAAATTGCGTATTTTCGATAGAACAATAAAGGCGAAATTGAACCATAAAGTTGTTCAATTAAACTGTATTGACATCAAAACGGACCGATCTCAATTTCAAGTCATGATATCGAGCAATCTCTCGTCGATGTTTACTGATTAATTGTGTTTGTGTTTTAAGGTATTCACATTTCAATTTATGATTTACGGCAGCAGATTTTAGGATGAAAGGGTGAATTAATCTTAATAGTATATTTTGAAATGAACAGAATAAATATTGTTCCTATCTTTATAATGGCACTAGCTGTCGCCCGCGACTCCGTCCGCGCAGTATTAATTAGTAGCCTACGTGTTCTTTCAGACTATGTTTTACATCTGTGGCAAATTCCAGCGAGATCTGTACAGCTGTTCTGTAGATACCTTCAAACAAACAGCCATATATCCCTTTAATAATCCGCATTTATATTAGTAAGATTTAATATTTACAGCAAATTTTATACGTACATTTTGTATTTGAACTCTATGTATTTTATTTACAATACTATATAACGGTGAGTTTCCAGTAACGTAACACATGTTTAACAATACTAGCATCTTTCTCATTCTCTTGGGAAAAGACAAAGATAGCAATAATGTTGTTTCAATACAGGTGTTCCGCCATTTAGAAGTTCCTGATAGTTTTCACAAGTGTGTATGTCACGTCTATTCATGTATAGCTCTATGGTCCCCTTTGATCACACTAGGGGCGGTCTAGGCACACACTTTTATAGTTAAATTAGACCACACGGATGCATTAATGTGATACGTACTGCGCTAGTATTTTTAATTTGATCCTGTAACCGCATACTCACGTCCATAGACACAATAACATGTAGAGCTGCAGTAAAATATCCGCAGTGGAAACACTTATGTGTCAGGGAAATGTATTATTTTACTTTATTTTTGTCTAAACAAATAAAATTGGATTGTATGTATGTATAAAAGTAATATTTCGTTCAAATGATGTATTTACGTTATTGACGAAACACATTTTTTTTGTCTGTCTGTCCGGAAGATCGCGTTTATTTCGGACAATCTTCGGAACGGCTGGACCGATTTTCTCAGGACTTAAACGGTTAGGTAGCTGGCACGCGGGAATATTATAAGCTACTTTTTAATTATACATTCGAAGTCGCGCGCGAGCACTTGTTATTGAATCATCATCATCAGCTCACTATACGTCCCCACCGAGGGGCTCGGAGCCTACCCTAAAACCAAGGGTGACTAGGCCATAGTCAACCACGCTGGCCAAGTGTGGGTTGGTTGACTTCACACATATCTTTGAATTTCTTCTCAGATATGTGCAGGTTGCATCACGATGTTTTCCTTCACCGCAAGAACGTCGGATAAATGTACATATGAAAATCGGAAATAGAAAAACACATTGGTACATGGCGGGATTCGAACCCAGGACCTGCAAATTGCAAGTCAAGTGCTTGACCCCTGAGCCACCGACGCTCTTGAATATTGAATCTTCTCATTATAGATATAACAATTCTGTATCTTAGAGGAAAACATCGTGTGCCAACTCCACATATAGTTTGGATAAGGACAGTGAGATCTTGATGATTAAATTCTCGACTCAATGTATTGAATAACAAAACTATAAAACAAATGTTATATATAATTCAGACCAAAATAAAAGACAAGACAGTTAACTATGTCGACTTTTGACCACAATATTTTGATACAAAAATAACAGACACATTTGTCATAGAGACTCCTAGAGCTTCTCTATTGAACTTACTATGGTATTTAACTCAGAAAATTCTGCTAGTTTTGCACGAGGGCAGCAGTCCAGTACTATCGTTTTGTACGTACACTTTCTTCCAAATAATAATGTTATATCCTTTTTATATCAAACGAGCGAGCGGTCACATGAAATCTCTAAAATAGCGAAGCGACCGTTGCCCATAGACATACGCAATTGCTTACCGTTGCCTACTTATAATCGACGGAGAAGGGATGCACAGAAAGGAAATATTTTCCCTTCCCATGCATCCCCTCATCCGGAAATTCCACTTCCAATTCCCATCCTTTCTTTATAAGAAAAAGGGTGGAAATGGAAAGAGAACTAAAATTAGGCCGGGACCCAACTGATCGGAGTTTACTTTGAAATATTGAGAGTACTGCATTACTAACTGCTCTACTCTATTAAGCAAGTTGTAGTGAAACTGCGTAATAATGGTAAAGGTGCATGTAATGTCCAACCATCCCCTAGGGACTGCCCCTCGTTACTCCCCAACCCCCGGGAGATGCTACGCTTATCATTTATTTCTAAGTACCTTGGGGAAGACATATTTACTTAACTACAACCTAACTACTAATTATGTTGACGTATTTATCTTAATATCCCTCAGATTTATAATCCTGTATTCGCTAAGTACTATAAATTAAAAAAAAAACAATTGTTTTATGAAGAACATTATTATTCTGGAAGAACGCATACGCTACGAATTCAGTTTTTTTAATCCTGCACAAACGGAGTCGCTGGCGGCAGGTACATTAATAATTATTTTTCAAGCTTATAGAATTTATTTAGAAAACTAAACATGTCACTAAATTATGACAAAATATTAATAAACAACGGCGAATAACTTACAAATAATTTTGTCGTAATAGCGGCAGAGTGAACGAATGGTATAAAGCTCCCTTCGTTCCACTCATCATAAACCATGTAAAAAAAATACGAGAAAAAACGCTTCAAACTCAAGCGTACTCGTAATATAAAGTCATTCAAGGCGAACTGAAGAAAATACCAAGTGTACAGAGAAAATGCGTAAAAGGATTCCTCGACGTTACTTCTTGTGAAAATATTAAAAAAAAATGTTGCAGAAAGTACTCTCTACTAATGTTATCTGTGAGCATTGTTTTTAAAAAGAAAAAATAGTTACCAGTATTTATGCAACATGTATAGAAACTTTTTTCTACTATAATGTTACATTTATCGGCAAAAAACTCAAGATAAACTACTAAAATTAATTTTAGTAGCACTAATTTGAAATTAATTAATAAGCCGGATAACTTTAGAAACTTGTAAACTTACCATAAAAAACTTTTTCTTTTTCATTATGTTCTTTTTAATTAAAAAACTAAAAATATAAAAAGACAAAAGACTTATCGAAATGATTCAAACGAACCCAAACTCGATGAGGTTGTGTCGTTTCATTGCAAAGGTCCTATAGCCACTTTCCATCTCGATCAACCAACGCCATGACATCATAATATTGCATTAACACGCGATTTACACTTGTATACAAACCTTAAGCTCAATCAGAAGCCGAGGAAGTGAATTTAATTTGCTACATTTGATGGAAATCATCGGAAAGCTAAATCTAAAAAAAAAACTTGTAAAACATGAATTTATGTTAGAAATAATTTGATATAAATTTAAAAACAATAGATCCACTTAAAAAAAAGCACTTTACTATGAATACATCCCACATACAACTGGTCAAGAATGTGTTTGTTTTTCTATGACTTTGTTTTTTGAAACAATAAAATTTTAACAATGCAAAATATAAACATCGTCCTCTACAATCTTAACGGCTTTAAAATAAAGGTTATTTTATTTTTACGAAGCGCATATTCATATTGGTATGAATTAAAAATGACCCAAAGCAACCCCATGCAATCGGGCATAGAGAATGAACAATTATTTACTCCGGAGTACGCACTGGCCGCCTCTACGTCCGAGCTAAAATCGTCATAGTATATTAAAAAAAACAGAGTTCAAAGCATAACTTTTAAAATTAAAGATACGCTTTTTATATTATTTTTTTTTCTTAATCTATGTTTCATACTTCGCACTCGATAACGAACTCATAGTTCATACGAGAAATTACTTCTAAAATATGTCTATCAGCAAAAAAAGTCGAAAAATGTTATTGCAAGATAAGTATTAAAAATAAGTAAACGATTCTTTACTAATATTATAAATGCGATTGTTTAGATGGATGGATGTTTGTTTGAAGGTATATCCAGAACGGCTGCATTTTACTGAGATTTGGCATAGATGTAGCAAAAAAACAAGAACGTGTCTGGAAGAACACATAGGCTACATATTAAGTTTTGTTTTTAACTCCGCGCAGGCGAAAGCTAGTATCGTATTATATAGTTACGTTATGTCCTTCTAACAAAATTATCCTAAAAATGTCTTTTAAAATAAATTGCAAATAGGCATTAAACGTATGCACGTGTGGACCGCATAATCTTTGGCGGGCTGGACCTCAAACGCAAGCTAGGGGTACACAAATTAATTATTAAAAAAGCTATTCACCAGCGAAGACTCACCGATGTGAGGGTACTTTATGATGTACTCTTATAACTGGACGCAGCTGCCTTGATGGTTGAAACATGCGAAATTGACGTAAGAAAAACTTACATTTAATGACCTGGTTATGTGACGTTAACTTTATTTTAAACTAGCTATCGCCCGCGACTGTATCCACGCCGAAAAAAACCTAATTAGTAATGTGTTCTTTCTGACTATATCTGCTAAATGCAGTCGTTCCGGCGATACCTTCTAACAAACATCCATCCATCCATCATTAATATGATATTCAAACGTATACGATATGTCGTATAACCTTTTAAATCAATAATAGACCTTTAAATAATGTTTTATTTAAGCTATTCCCATTATTCTTCTTAAAAATGTTGTTACTAAATTATTTTAGAACGCTTTATCAATTATTTACAATATATAGCATTTTATTTTATATATGTTAATTTTATTTATCATTAAAATTTATTCATAACAGTATTCAGTGCTATATTTATTATTTGTAAAGTTCAAAAGATAATTTTTGCATTACAATAAATCAAATATTCATAAAACAACCGCTATAAAGTATAATCATATTATGAATAAAAGAATATTCTAGAAATATATTAAATTAAGTATCAGTTTCTTTGTAAATAGTATAACCAGACAAGAAAACATACATACAACAACTTACAATATAAAGGAGTCTACGATTGTCGCTGCCCCCGGTCACTAAATGCAATGATTTCTTTAGTTGATCTTACTTCTTACTAATATTATGAATGCGAATGTTTGGATGGATGGATAGATTGCTAGATGGATGTTTGTTGAACGTATCTCCAGAACGGCTCAACGGATCTCGATGAAATTTGGCATAGATGTAGAAAAGAGTCTGTAAGAATACAAAGGCTACTTATTATGTTTGTTTTTAATTCCAAGCAGATGGAGCCGCGGGCGACAGCTAGTACATCATAAATGCGAAATATTGGATGGATGGATGTTTGTTACAAGGTATCTTCAGAACGGAACAGATCTCGATGTAATTTGGCATAGATATATAACATAGGCTACCAAATAAGTTTTTTTTTAATTCCGCGCGGATGGAATCGCGGGCAACAGCTAGTTCACTATGAGACATATTGTTCATTGCATTGACCTTTGTGAAAAGCGTTGTCTGTTTTTTTTTAATTTAAATATAGCAATCAGAGTATAAAATAAATTGAAATATTATCATGATCTCGTAAATAAACCAATGCATTTTAACTATACACTTTGTCTGGGAGAAAAACCATTTTTATTGAACATCCGTGGACATATAAATGTATTTTTGTATCCCGTTTAAAATGAACGTGCCCTCTGAACGGCCATTTTGTGAACGTCTGTGCTATAGAGCCTGGAAGGTAATTAATTAGTGGATACCGCTTCCAAAGTGGAAATGCGATAAAATTGATCCCATTTCATAAGCGTTTGCGAAATGTAATTTTACTTTTTACCTATATTATTAGTGCGAATGTTTAAATGGATGGATGGCTGCATGTTTGTAAGAAGGTATATCCAGAACGGCCGCACACATTTTGCTGAAACTTAACATAGATGTAGAACATAGTCTGGAAGATACATATGCTACTAATTAAGTTTTTTTAACACCGTGTGCACGGAATCGACGGCTCTTCTGTTGAATGGTATGCCTTCGGCGGTATTTCCAAACCGCTAGGACTCAGTGTCCTGCAAGAAGCAAGCGTATAATCATCTCAAAGGTAATGCACCTAAAGTTTTTCTGGTATAGCAGATAAACTTTAGGTGTCTATGGGCGTTTTGGACACCTCGGTGTTCATGTTGCTCGTTATGTTATAAAAAAAAACGTTTAAAGACTGGTTAGATTTCGAATAAATTAAAAATTATTCGTCTGTAACTTGGACCAACTAAAAGCGTATCAAGTGCTGATATATTAACGCTAGTCGATGGCCGAGTTAAATGGCGGGCGAAAAAACTTTTTCCACTCTTCCAACATGTCACTGCTCTTCATTAAGAATTATAAATTTCTGAACTAGGACTCTTTAATTATTTTCTAATCTTATATTCTAAAAGACTTTATAACACGAGACTCGTTACAATATTTTAAATAAATGAAAGTTAATCTGTGACGTCAAATGCATAACTGTTTTCGTTTTGTGTTAATTTACGTCTTTAATTTACATCGACTCTGATAAAAATCTTACTAATATTATAAATGCGTAAGTTTAAATGGACGTTTGATTGAAGCTATCTCCAGAACGGTTGAACGGATCTCGCTGTAATTTGGCATAAATATACAACATATTCTGGAAGAACACATAGGCTACTTATTAACTTTTTTATTTCCTCGCAAACGGAGTCACAGGCGACATCTAGTGTATGTATAAATTCGTCTTCATGATTATTATAAATGAAATGCTTACTAATATTAAACCTCTAAATATTTTACGCGTCATGATTTCTATCAAACCCATTCATCTACTTATAAAAATATTCAAATTTAAAATTCTATAATATTGAAATCGACAAAGCGTGAAAAAATATTACTTATAGAGAATTTTTCTAACAGCTTTCAAAGTTCATTGACCTCTATATTAACTAGGCATATTATATTTACGTGTGAACAGCCCTCAAAGGGCATCATTCACTCGCTTTTCACCAACTGACAAGCATTAAAACAATTGTTCGATGCATAGACAATAGTCCTAGTCTAATGGTCCAACGCCTCGTCTATTCAAAACGGCCCCTATAGTGTTACACCCTTTATATCGCCTAGTTTTGAAAATACATCCTATATACAGCGTTTTATGTTATTATATGGTGACCTTACTAATATTACAAATGCAAAAGATTAGATGGCTGGATACTTGTTAGTATCTCCAGAACTGTTCAACGGATTTTGATGATTTGGCATACATATAGAACATAGTTTGGAGCACGTGGACGGGGTCAAAAGCAACAATTATTTTCTATTAATTCCCATTGAACAGTTAAATCCGTTAGTAAAAATGAACAATGAATAGAAATTCTGAAACATTATCTCACGCCATGAATGACAGGTGTTAGAATAATATGATTTTTGTAGATGTCTTTCAGCAGTGAAAACGCACGTTAACATAACAATTTACGTAACATAGATACGCGTGTAGCTACAATAAAAGTGTACCAAAAGGTGGCATGAATAAAATTAACAGGATCTTGCTGTTTACTCCAAAGTAAAGTTTAAAAAATATAGCTCTTAATATCCTTCCCCTTCCCGACCCCTTGTCGGTGTTACCGAGATACTTATCTTGACCTTTTTTACAGAGTTTTTACTCTTCCGTGAACATTAAAAAAATATAAAGAGGTCTTCGCGGAAAAAAATTCAAGTATTTCCTTTTCTTGACACGTAAGGTTCTTTATCTGTTTAGATGCGGTAAGTTATTTTTTCTTTTCTTTAATCGCTACGTTTCAAAATAAACTTATTTAAGAAGAAATCTACTAATCACTGTTCTTTGGTTACTTGGTAAGAAATAAATAGTAAATAGTTACGCAACAATTTATAATTACATTTATTTTTCTAAGGAATCATACTCATTTTCACATTAAAATTTGGCTTTTTTCTCTTTTTTTTTACTTTTAATTTCTTAATCCTCTAAAAAAGTGTTATTTTTGGAAAAGTACCGCATTAAAACTTTCTTTACTCTTTGACAATATTCAAAACACCAAGAGCGTAATGTATTGCATATTCAGTGAGAAAAATAAAGCTGGTCCGCATCGGAAGTCCGCCATTTTGCGTCTTGTAGTCGATAGAACTCGCTCCATTACAAGTCATGATGTAGAAATCATGGTACCATTCCACGCTGAATAAAAAAAAACTTAATAAGTCTAGTAGTCTATGTGTTCTTCCAGACTATGTTCTACGTCTATGCCAAATTTCGTCAGGATATATTAAACCGTTCTGGAGATACCTTCTAACAAAAATCCATCCTTCTAAACTTTCACATTTATAACATTAGTAAGATGGACCGTGTCATTACAACCTCAGCAAAAAGCGCATATAAAACATTATTTTAATTTTATTAAGGAGAATGGCATGACCATATGTTTTTACTAATGTTTCGTCAGTGTAAACCCATGGCTATACATAACATATATATTGTTATGTAGACAAACGGCACTATGTCACACCGGCACTATGAATACGAGGTGCGTTACGTATATTTCTATATTACCATGGTAGTAGGGCTGCTCTTTGACGAACCCCTGCTCAATAAACGTGAAACAGGGTTCTCACATTCGCATTTATATTTTTAAGACACCTAAACCTATATTTGAATATAGTTTTATGGTATAAAACACACTAACGCACTGACTTATTCGGAACAAAAGATTTTTTAATACGTCTAAATAGAGCCAAAAAATATTCAATTAATTCAAACTGTTGATAGTCTATTTAGAAATAACAAGTATTAAAAATAAATCTTAAGTTTGTTTTATCTGTGGCTAATTGTTATAATCTGAATATGCTCATTATGGGATATTATTTGATAAAAGATTTCATAATTTAAAGAAATTCTACAATGTCGACAACCCTAATACTAGATCCCCCCAACTAGGGCTGTACAACAATAGCGCCATGGGGCTGTAATTAAAAAAAAACGCGAAAACCCGAGCTGGGGCGTGAATTTTCACGCGTTCCACTCGACGCGTGCGGCGATGTGTGCACGCATTTTGTTATTGCGTGTCCATGTATGTGTGTCAGCATGCATGTAGCAAGCATCTCGGGAATAGGTCAAAGTGTAAAACATCCGACATTTGGAAACTACTAGAAACACATCTAACCAAAGGTACAGATTAATATGACTCCAAAATGTCTGATACTTGATACAAGGGATTTGAAAATTGAATTTGAAACTCAGTATTAATAAAGTCAACCAAGCCGCCCTGGGCGATTGACTAAGGCCTAGTAACCCCTAAATTTGAGATATGAAAGAAAAAGTTATTATAGATATTTTCTATATTGACTTATTAATTTAATTAACGACTACATAAATAGAGCGAGTTAGTTTTATTTCAAAGGTACTTCAAATCATGTAGGTCGTTGCTTGTTACATAGCAATTAATTCTTTAGAAAAAAAAGTTCACAAGTGTCTTTGGTTATTTACTTTTACTGGCTATTTTATTGTGTGTTTTCCCTTTAATTGGAAATTTTACATAAAACTTAAAGAACATTTAAGTTATCGGTTTCCAACATTTTTACGTATGTAATATAAATGTCAGAATATTGTGTTGAAAACTTAAAAAGAAAAAAAGTTAATTTTAAAAAAAAAACACTAGATTTATGGGTAAATAAAAAACTTAGAAATTAATAAATAATTTATTTCTCCTATTTCTACCTAATCCTAATTCTATCCTACTAAAATTAGAGTTCTTATCTTTGATGATTCTTTCCTTCTGATCTTTGACATTAAGATATTGTAACTAAAAAAATGTATTTCAAATTTCTTTTGTCTTACCATTCTCAAACATGCACTATATTCCCTAATTACCTCAAAAAGCTGCCGTAACTAAGTTTCGTATTCGCTTAAAATTTCCCAGCACTATCGTTCGAGTGTCGGAACATATCATCAAGTAAATTGGTTATTGCAAAAGATTTTTACCGAATATTGAACAAATTTTGACCTTAAATATAAATTTACAGTATTTAACGCTTAGTTCTCTGGTAGTGGAATTCCATATACGTAAGTTACCAGAAATATCTATTTCATAAAAAAGTCGCAATACTTGACAGCAGTAAAAATTGCATATCAAATTTACGATATTAAAAATTTGCGGTAAATTTATTGCAGGCGCAAGTCGACATGCAAAGTAATGTGATGTTATTATACATATTATTTGCATGCAAGCATTAGCACGCATTTGCGTCGACTTGCGCATTTTATTCCACTATCTGGAAAGCCTGCAAGTCCCTTAGGTGCCGAGTTTGAAATAAAATATGAAATGTTACGGATATACGGTCATAGAGTAATGTTTTGCAGAACGCGAATGATGAGATGGATATAAAACATATGTGGGGGAAGAAACAGGTCACGCGTGATTCTCCAACGTCTAACAGAGCTTAAAAATGCCAATTAAAGGGTTCTGATTTCAAAGTTCATTGACGCATAACGCAATAGGGAATGCGTATTAATCTACCAATACTCTAAAGTTTTTTGCGTAATAAATCTTGCTAATATTAATTTTCAGTTAATTTACAATGAATTGTTTGTATTTTAAGTATTCTTATAATGTTCAGCCTTTCTTCTTTTTAAATTTTGCCAGAAATATAAAATAAACTTAACGGGTACAAAATAATTAGGCAAAGTTATCGAATTTCGATTTGAGAACTTTCATATGACAACGCCATCTAGTGATTTTACAGCGACACAACAAATTTAGGTATACAACAATAATATTAATACAATTTTACGTACGTAGTTTCGGTATTTGACTTGACACGTCAAGAACAATAGTTCTCTACTATCTCATGTGCCAACTCGCGTGCTATAAACATTCGTATTTTACTTTTCGATTATAATCATTTATTACTGTATTGTTTATTTTAAAAACAAATAATTATATTACTCAAGTGTTATTATATAAGTCATAAGAAGAAAACTCTGATACTTGTCTTTTAATTATATTTGTTGAAAAAAGTTACCCAAGTAGCGATGGAGGCTGTAATTTGGAGGGGGAGTAGCCCTCGACACAGAGTTAAGTACCGTTGGCAAATGCATTGCGTCTTGAGGATAAAATATTATCATAATGAGACAGTCCACGACCCTTGCCAATGTTTATTTAAACGAAGACATGCTTTTACTTACTGACGTTACTTCTTGCATCCTTATAAAGCTGAATGGATGGACATTTCTAACAAATCTCCA
Source organism: Papilio xuthus (assembly GCF_000836235.2). Taxonomy (NCBI): domain Eukaryota; kingdom Metazoa; phylum Arthropoda; class Insecta; order Lepidoptera; family Papilionidae; genus Papilio; species Papilio xuthus. Next base: position 1,811,994 of record NW_013532703.1, on the reverse strand, counting down.
AAACTATTTAACTAATCTTGATGAAATTTGGCATAGGTATAAAACATAGTCTGGAAGAACACATAAGCCACCAAGTTTTTTAATTCCACGCGTACGTAGTCGCGGGCGACCACTAACCTTACCAAGCTTACTTCTTACTGACATATCTTCTTACATCTTACTTATATAATAATATCAATGCAATTGGTTAGATGGATGGATGGATATTTGCTACAAAGAATCTCGACGAAATTGGGCATATGTATAGAACAAAGTCTGAAAGAACGTACAGGCTAGTAATTATTTTTTTAACACTCGCAGATGGAGTCGCGGGCGATCACAAGACTTACTAATATTATAAATGCGACTGTTTAGAGGGATGGATGTTTGTTTTAAGGCATCTCCAGAACGGTTGACCGAATCTCGCTGAAATTTGACATAAATATAGAACATAGTCTAGTAGACCACATAGGTCACTAAATATTTTTTAATTCGCGCACACGAAGTCGCGTGGGACCACTAGTTATTTTATAAATAGTGTACTCTTATTTTAATAGAATAGACATAGCGAATGTAATCATAGTAACATATCCTTATTCTTATAAAAATACTTATGTAAGAATAAAAAGAACAAAAGCGCAATGTTTATGAAAATATTAAGACATTTGTTTGTACTATGCACCGGGGGCTTTGTATGAAATATCCTATTAACTGTTGGAGTAGAAAATACTGATCGTAATAATAATATTGTTTTCTTAAACATTCCCAGAGGTCTGATGTATCTGGGATACTTCTGCCTGCAGCCTTTTACTACTGTAACCTACGAGTAACGAGTACATACCAATTCTTTATATTAAATTCTTATATTATCAAGAACTACCTGTCGCCCGCGATTACGTCCTAATTGAAAAAAAAAACTTCAACTGGCGGATCGAATTCACACAATTGATATGTATGTTTATAATCAAAAAAATTATGATTGAGGCAACTTCTTTCCTATAGGAATTACGAGTTACTACACGCTTTGATTCATCTTATTAATGTTATAAATAAGAATTTTTAGATGGATGGACGGTCGATGGGGCCGCAAAGTCCTAGAGTGGCGGCCACGGACAGGTCGACGCAGCGTGAGCAGGCCTCCCGCAAGATGGACCGATGACCTGGTCAAGGTTGCGGGAGCGTCCTGGATGCGGGTGGCACAAGATCGGTCATCGTGGCGATCTTTGGGAGAGGCCTATGCCCAGCAGTGGGCGTCTCATGGCTGAGTAGTAGTAGTAGTAGTAGATAGATATTTTGTTAGAAGGTATCTTCAGAACGGCCGCATGGATCTCGCTAAAATTAGGCATAGATGTAGGACATCATCTGGAAGAATACATAGGATACTTTTTAATTCTGCGCGTAAGTAGTCGCGTGCAATATTTAGTTACCTATAATGTACGCTAATAAAGTTAGAATCGACTCATTAGCGGTAGTTTCTAGTTGAAGTACAACTCTGCGTATATTTTATGTTTATTAAAAAAAATACCCGTAATTATTTAAAGTTGGAGGCAAGCAGTCGCATAATGTACGCGTATTAGTCGCAGCTCCCGTGGGATTGCGAACTCTAGTTACTGAAAAACCTATTTATCAACATGTACGTATGTAACGTCTGTGTTCCTGTTATTGTAGTGTGCCAGAGGGGTGCGTGCCTCGTTACGAATAAACTGCAAGTATCCATTGTTATACAATATAAGCATACGATTTAAGCAAACCAATTTCTCAAAAGCATATTCAGATATACATGAAGATAGAATAATCATAAACTTAAAGCTAGAGTTTATAACAACTTATCTTCAATTAAAATAATTATTTCACTGAATCCACCATTATATTAACCACTATTTAGTATTATCAAACTTCTGGAAAGTTCTATTTATTTCTTTTGCTGGATTTTTTAAAATAACATCGTTTTTTCACGTTTAACATAGAAGCCTTAGAAGTAATAGAAAAAGTGCAATGGATACGTGCTCTCGTCTTGAAAAGTGCGTATAGACAAGGCAGTGTGCGTTTGCTTTTTAAAACTCAAACATGTGTTTGTGTGCGTTCACATCGGCACAACAGTGTTCAACAAGCTGGTACAACATCTAAGTATAACGCAAAGGATTCCGTCCTCTAGGTACAAAGCTATAAGGAAGTGAATCGCTTGAATTTTCGAATTTATAGTTTCATGTTTCAATGTGCTTAGTTTTAATATAATTACGCGACTTACGCCGTGAAATAGTCGGCTGTTAATATAAAATTAATTTATTTTTTACGCCTATATTACGAAGCTGTACGAGTAACTTAATAACAAAAAAAAATAAAAATCTTAATTTTGAAAATACAAGCCATAAACAAGAAATTTCTCTTTTAAAAAAAGTTCAAAGTTACAATTTTGAAGATAACTCTATCTACTTATTTGGATCAAACGCGTGAATGTTTATAAAGTGTAGTGAACAACGTAATAAATCATATTCGTTAATTTTGATTGAAAAAAATAGGTAAAGTTCACGCATACTGGCATTTTAGTAAACGGCAGCCAAAAAAAGTTACAAAAAAGGTCACAGGGTAAACTTGCTTGTAAGGACCTTCTTACACAAGTCAACGTAGTATCGTCGACGCTAGTCGTCTATCCATTCAGCGAAACTAGACAAAGTGCATTCACTCGAAAGCGATACCATAACGAAGTTCAAAAATGTATGGAACTGACGCTTGGCAATCACGTGACTTAACGAAAGTTATTGTCAGTTCTGTACATATTTGAAGTTCGTTGTAGAATCGGTTCGGACCATTGTGCAAGCATAGCGACTGCATGTCAACTGTATAGATGTTCTCCGCCATCTTGGATATTATAGCGATTTTTCTCATGAGTGTCTTGACGAATAGGATGCAAGCAACTGACATTGGCGATGACAGATAGAAATGTCGACGACGCGCAATTTCTATTACGTTGTATGAGTCAGTTAGCGACTAAAATCGCCGGTTTCCGAAGATTTACCTTACCTTGTGTACAAAGGGCCTAAAGGTACGAATCGTAAATACCAACTACCATATCTGAGTCGTTTTTATTTCCCGTCGTAGAAAACTACCGTTGTGGCTTCATACAAGATTATTTATTGCTATACAGGAAATTTCCTCTTTCGCCAAACGGCGTAGATTCACCCGCTGTAAATTTTAAAATCGGAAAACATGAATTGAGGTAAAGGATTTTATTTTATGCTTTATGATTTTACATGCTGTATTATTTGCACTCTTTATACTTAGAGTAATTTATTTAATAATAATTCAATTTATAACATTACTACTCGTAAAAAACGTTTGAAATTAATTTAATTCTATTTAGTTTTAAAGATATGAACCCTTTTTGAATAATGACTAAAGGACACTAATGTCCCAATCTTTTCTTATAAGTAAAGGTCTTACTCTTACTAATATTATAAAAGCGAATGTTTACATGGACGGATTTCAATACAATTTGGCAAAGATGTAAAACGCAATCTGGAAGAACACATAGGTCTTCCAAATAAGTTTTTTTAATTCCGCGCGGACAGAGTCGCGTGTAAAAGTTACTCAATAAAAATGCAGTAAAACTATCGTTAACAATATCGTGACTTTTTAAATTCATATTCAAAAGCGAAGACGTTGACTTCATTGTATTTTATCACAGCTTCCGATATTGCCGCTGAGAAAATAGAACAAAGTCTCGCATCAATACCACTAGTGTTCATACACTGCACACAGTACTGCGGCATCTTTTACACCGACTATTAAATTTGTAAATTATTTTTCTGATAAAATTATATCATATCAACCCGCACTGGATCAACGTGTTTGACTATGGCCTAGTCATCCTTGACTAAAGTAGGCTCCGAGCCCTCAGTGGGGACGTATAGTGAGCTGATGATGATAAATTATATCATAGAGATTATACAATATTTCATTGCCTTTTAATTTTAGCTTAAACTTGTTAAAACTAATATTATAATATACTTACTTGTAGTGAGACAGTTAGGACTTGATTGGACGGATGAAAGCGACTTAAATATAATTTATATTTTGAGTTGGTGAAAACAAGAAATATTAATTTGCTTATTTTGTTTTTTTTTTTTAACAATAACTATTGTATATTTTATATGTTTAAAAGTACGGTGTGACAGGGGATGCATAAAGTCACGTGTGACGCAACTAAGTGCATGCAGGAAGCGAGCGCGAGCCTTCAAACGTAATTTGTCTCTCCCGCGTGTTTGCAACCCCCCCCTTTTATTTCGACCCCGCTTTTGCTTTCGGCTCGGTATTCCGAAACCTCATCACAATGTACATGCTCCCGGTTAATTTGAAAGGACGTTTGCCGTTTTTGTGCCCTTTCTGAACGCACTAATTACTTGATGCCTTTCGTCAATGTGCGACACGTTGCCACAAAAGACCATATCCCGTCTGAAAGAATTAGCTTTTTACGTTTGTAAATTTTGTGTTCATAACCAAATATAGTCGTTTTAACGTAAAAATGAAATACAATTTCTCTTTCTATATAGGTTGAACATTGGAACCCGTAATTTTATTGTAAATGTTGTTGACGAAAAAAATAAAATTAAATGCAAAAAATTAAATGGCAACTCTATGTTGGAAATTTCCAAAATATACTTTCCTATAGATACCTTTAATAATGAATGGCAATAATATTAAATAAAACATTATAATAAAATAAAAAAGACCTCCCACCTAATAGTAAACTTGTGTATCAAATTTTGAAAAATGTTTAATTATGTTAAGCAATTTATGAATAATTTTTAAAAAATCTAAATTTTAGGAAAAAAAATACAATAAAATTGTGTATTTTGTATTTTCAAAGTCCCGCCTAAACATAATAACCTGTCATGGTTATTATGTTTACGCTCTTCAGTGACGTCACGCCATGTTGTAGAATAGAATGGTATATCTGTATGTAGTTGCGGTACTAAATTCTGAATTGTTGTACTGAATTCTGAACTATGAAAATATTTACAATGACAATAGCACCGTCCTAGTGTGACATCACGCTTTCTAATTAGTGTTCCGTGTTACGTTACTGAATTTTAAATTTGGATGATTTTCATTACTAAAAATATCATTAATCTTCTTTTCTCTTCATAATTATTGCTATTTTTGCAGGTTACTAACTCAAAAATTTAATTTTATCCGAATTTTTTTCCTGGTGCACAAAATAATTTCTGGCAATGCGTCGTTCATGTTGTCAAACTGCGCTGCGTAAAATAATTTTGAAGTAAGCTGTCATTGGTCACATTATCAAATCAAAACTTCCGATTGTGAAAAATTTTAAGTTTCGGCGAATTCTAATATTATAATTTCGGAAAGTAAGTAAATTTCTCTATTGCTTTAATTTTACGAATATATAAAAAGTACTTATTACACTTTCTAATCAAAAAAGGTTATGTACTGATTTCGCCTTTTATAAATTTCATGCACACGTTCAGAGCGGGGTAGTAAAAAGAAATACTACTTCGTTTAAAGCCGGGTGCAAAATTAATGTTGAATACAGATACTTTAGATTGTTTACTTAATTCATTTCAAGTATTCAAGAACACTATAGCCCGGTTTTGCAATAAATAACGGCAAACGTATCATCGTCTACCACCTTTTCCCATAAAAAAGTATGACTAAGAATTACCTATCAAAATAAAACATATGGGATTACACGTAATTTAATTTTAAATGTATTAATATAAGTAACATAAACTATATAATTTATTTTACGGTGTCAGAAAATAAATACGAAAAATTTAAGATGTGTGTATGGTCCCACTGGTCTCTCATTACAATCTTACTAATGTTATAAATGCGAGAGCTTAAAACGATGGATGGATGTTTTTTAAAAGGTATATCTGGTATGGGTTAGAGGATCTCAATAAAATTTGGCATAGATGTTATAACACAGACTGGAATAACACATAGGCTTAATAAGGTTTTTTCTTATTTTACCTCGGACAGAGTTGCAGATAACAGCTAGAATGTCATACAGTACACAATAAGAACCTACCTAAATAGACTTCTATGTTTATATACAGTCTGTGTCGGAATTGTAACAAACTATATAGAAAAGTATAATTATCTCTAGTCCTGTTTTAATATAAACTTTTATATAATTACAGATGTCCGGCCGTGATGGTGGTAAAAAGAAGCCACTGAAGGCACCAAAGAAAGAGCAAAGGGAATTAGATGATGATGATCTGGCCCATAAACAGAAGTTAAAAGAACAACAAAAGGCTTTACAGGTATGAAATCTACTTTAAAAAAAAGCTTTTGGAACATCATTGTCATTATGTTAGGGAATAATTTAATAAATGTGATTTTTGTACTTAAGCTGTTAATTTATTTTCTAGGAAGCTAAGGCCAAAGCAACACAGAAAGGGCCATTAACTCAAGGTGGAATAAAAAAGTCGGGCAAAAAATGATAACTATATAATATATATAATATATTAAACTATATTATATTTAACATGATTTCCATTAAATATGTCTAATTTATAGGTTAATTATATAAACATGAAACTCGATTTTATATTCTTTTTAACTCAATTTGCATTTCATAAAACAAAATATCTATAAAAACGTAACTTATTGTTTTAGAAATGAAATAAAAACTGCCAGTAAAATGCTTTTGGATTTTATAAATTAATTGTAAAAATCAAAGAAACTTTTTGTCAATAAAGTTATATTACAAGTACTGTCTTTTAGTTCAGTTATTGTTGGCTGTACAACCTGAACCTTTTACTTCATATTTTTTTTAATATAATAATTGCTTTTTTTGGGCACATAAAAATTTGTTTAACATTGTATGCAAACACATATCTAAGTGTAATTAAAAGGTATGTAATAAACATTTGTATTATGCAGGCATTTTTTAATTGAGGTTATTTTTAGTTTTAGTAGTTCAATTTTTTTGACATACACAATTGGTTTACTTTTGTTGTATAATTATGTTTATTAATAAGGTATACCATAAACCTTGCTTATTTTGAATATCTTGTGCTAATGCTATGCTAAATTTAATTTAACCTTCACCTTGAAATCTTTTGTCATTCATTTAACATTTTTAACACTTTTCAGAAATATGGCTTCATTTCAAGGCTTTAAAATAGTTGATGTTAATTTAGACCTACAAATTAAAGATATATTTTCTGATAGTTTTGACAATAATCTCTACTATAATTTCACACACAGTAAAATTGATCAAAACAATAGTTTTGGAAACAACAAAGTTGAAACAAAGCATGAATTAAATACTGGTGATGGGCAGAACTGCAACAATCTTAGCTATAATAGTAAAACAGCACAGATATATTCAATTGAAGAGAATAAAGACCTAATTACTAGTAATAAATACAAATTAGAACAAGTTAGAGATCAATATTTAGAAAATGTAGACAGCCAATTACGAACAGATGAAAACTTTGATACAGAATTTAACATGTTAACGGATCTCCAAGCTAGTTCTGATAATTTCACTGATTCCGGTTGCTTTGCCAGTCAAAGTACAATTGAAGATGATAAAAATGTACTCGAAAAAGCTATAGATATGCCTCCAAAAGAATGTATGAAAAATTGCAATTTGACAAATGAAAATTATATAAATCCTATTAATGAATTTCATATGGATGTAGACGAAACTGAAGATGGTAACTTTGAAAATGAATTTAAATACGCTGGTTTAGATGATTCAAATTGCAGTGGCTACCATTCGTCAGATTTCGAATTTATTGAAGAAAATGAGGCTAGAGAAGTTGTTTTTAATATTACTAAATTAGATGCAGACATTGTAAATATAAGTAATTGTGTCAATAATAAAGAAGTTACTCCAAATTCGACTGAAAATAGAAGTAAAAGTTTTAGTAATTGTCAAAATCATTTTATCCCGGAAGGTGATGATTTCTTAATTCTCTTCCAAACTGCACCTGCACTTAATTATGAAAGTTCGTTTATACAACACAACTGCTATAATTTTGTTCCTAGCTTAAGTCGTTCACGTTTAGGTTTCGAAGTAGAAAAATTTGAGGAATATACACAATACAACAAAGTTGACGGTGAGTACATTTTATTTTTATATTTAAATTCCTACAATGAAGTTCCACTGCCCTTGTATTACATAGTGTCAAAGTATCAAACGAGTGACTATTATATGTGTATTGTAGTTTTATGTGCATATTTGTTTCAGTGAGAGCTGCGAAGGAGACTGTAAAGAATATTTTATCAATGTATCCCCGACAAAATAAGTACTACAAAGAAATTTTATAACATTTTTGATTTGTTTTATTAATAAAAAAATTATCTTATTAAAGAAAATTTTATTTCTTACCACAAAGTATTAGAAGATTATAGGAAATAATTTACCAACATTTCTTGTAACTGTTCTAAATAAGCTCAAAGCTTCATGATTTGAATCTTGTCGTCTACCAAATATCGTCGAATGTTAGGGTCTAATGAAAAGGGTAATATTTTAAAAATTATATTTAATAACTTTACAACATAAGGATTCATTTCTTCGTAATAAAGTCTGTAAATCTAACAAATCAACACTACAAATTTACCAAAAGAAATTTAGAAAAATATTAGACGAACCAAGCGTCGAATATTTTACAGAGAACGAGCGATTTCCCAAATCTTAAAACTAAATTAAGTATATAATATACTTAATATAATACAAAAGTGATATTCAATACATTAACTAAATTAAAATTTTGCTTTAAAAAAATGTTAACCATTTTTATTTATATTTACAACTTATTCTAATAATATAAAATAGTTTAGAAATTCAAAATAAATGTACTTTGAGTAGCTTAATTTGAAAATAACTGTTTAAGATAAATTTATTTTTTCTTAATTGTCTTAATTACGTAAATATTCATACATTGTTTATCAAAGCTAATCATGGGTTTCCACTGTCGATACATGCACAAAATATATTTCACGTTGACTTTATTTTTTTACATATGTATGCAGTGAAAACTCAATATAAAGTCCGTTAGTATATTTTTTACCGTAAAAACTTTTCCATTATTTGTCGAATTCAATGGATATAGGAAATTAATTTTCCACATGTCACTGGCTGACAATATCATATATTTGTTGTCGATGGATTTATTTTGGAAAGTTTGTATTTTAATGAATACAAACATGTCTATTTTTAATAAGTCTGTAATGACAAAGGTATAATTCTGACTAACCTGAAACTACAGTGGTCTGATACAAAATAAACATTTTCAGATAAACGACACGTTCGAAGTCATTATGTTGTATGTTATAGTAGCTTTTGTCTACGAATCTGTCCGCACAGAATTAAAAAAACTTATTTATCATGTGTTCTTCCTGACAATACACTATCTATGTCAAATTTCATCGAGATCCATACAGCAGTTCTGGAGATACCTTCTAACAAACATTCGCATTCATAATATTAGTAAGATTGATCAAACATTTATACGGTTATAAAATAGACATAGCTCGGATTTATATATCGTTATGTTCAAAGATGCTCATAGATTTAGCTAAAAATATTACCTAGACCACTTTAGATCCAGGTTAGCCATTGGTCATTTAATAGAAGTTTCGCCTAAGTCAATATTTAGACGTTATTTTATTGAATGTCTCATTACTTTTGTATTATATAGTTTATTCTTCATTTTGTTTCAGTTAGCACCATTCCTATTTCCCTGGCTGAGAAGGGGATGGATATTTATTTGTCCTATATTTATGGGAATAAGCGATTATTACACAATATAATCCATAAAAGCAAATAATTGATTCTCCAATAATTTTGATTGTAGCTGTTTTTCGTCAGAAATGTGTAATTTTTATAAATTACATATATAGTATATCTTAATAAGATATTTGTTGTTGAAAAAATACCGCAATTTTACATCTAAGTTGTTTATAAGATTTTATTGCTCACAATCACGTAGTCTGCCGTACTTAGTCTGTTAACGATTACTTACTTAGTGTAGATTTTATATTAAATGCAATATAATAGTCGAGACCCTTAGTGATCATTAAAGTCTCTGAGTTAGCAGAAAATTGCTTTCACCCAGTTCATTTTATAATATTGTGCACGGCCCAGGTCAAAGTTATATTGTTTAAAGTTTTTGTTTTCTTTTTGATGGTGACCTTGGTGAAGGTGGTTCAGTCTTCCTACTCTGAAAAATAAAATAAAAACAATTAATTAAATTTTGCTAGTACTTAGTATATTTTATTAAAAAAAACTTACCTCTCTTGTTCTCTTTGCTCTTGGTTCATCAACATCAGGCTTTTCTTTTTCTTTCTCTTTCACTTCTTCTACTTTCTCTTCAGTCTTCTTCTGTGGCTTTTCTTCACTCTTTTTTGGACTCTTTTCACTTTCTTTTTCTGGACTTGGACTTTTTTCTTTTGTCTCTGTTTCTTTTTCTGTTTCCGTATTTTCTGCATTTTCTGTTTGTTCTTTTGTTTCCTCTGTCACAGTTTCTGGTGCTTTCTCTTCTGTGATGTTCTCTTCTGTGTTTGTGTCTTTACTTTCTTCTGGTTTTTCATTTGTCTTGTCTTCTGGAACTTCCTCTGTCTCTTTAGCCTCTGTGTCTTTAGTTTCTTTTTCTTCTACTTGTTGTTTTCTTGACGATTGTCTCTTTAATGGAGGTTTTGCTTGGGTTCCATTAGGTTTCTTTGCTTTAGCTAGAATAAAAAAATAAAAAATTCAATAATGTTCTACTTTAAAATTGACTACTATGTACTATTATTACAAATGGATGGATGTTTGTTACTACGTATATTCAAAATGAGTTTGCGAATTTTGAAGAAATTTGGCATACATGTAGAAAAAAATCTGGAAGAACACATGGGCTATTTATTTGTTTTTTTTTTAATTCCACGCGGACATATTTGCGAATAAAACCTAGTAAGTTATATAGCGAATTGCATACTACATAGTTATTAAAAAATTACTTGGTGTGTTGGTATTCTTCTTTTTAGTGTTGTCATCCTCTGGGACCGGGGTTGCCTCATCCTCTTTAGTTGCAGGTGGAGTTTTCGTTGATAATTGTGTTGGAGCGGTCATCTCTACAATGTAAAATAAATGTTATATGTAACATATTTCAAATACATAAACTGCTGAACGCAGATTTAGTAAGTGGTCTCTATGAGTGTAAATTTAATATGGTAAGAGACAATTGACTAAGTCTAAAGTAAAAGTAATTAAATGAACATACCTATGGGTTCATGGACCATTTCTAACAGTTCATCGGGCGTTAGCTTTGCTGTAACTTTCTTGAACTCCAAAACCCTTTCTGAGAAGTACTCGAAGAACGAGAGGCCGGCTGGTGTTGTGAATAATTCCTAAAAATACATGTAGGTAGATTAGAATTAGTATACATAAGAAAATTGTAAACGTGTCACAAGACTTTAAGATACTTTCATCATCTTACTAGCCTTATCCCACTCACGTGGGGTCAGCGTACAAGTTTTTATGAACCTTAATTTTTACGCCTGCTTGTTGCCGACCCTAGATTTTAAGATGCGTTATGCATCCTTGATAGAAAAAGTTAGTTATTTTCTTATCCATACCAAGCTCTTTATAAAAATAAAATACTATTTCTCTTTTCTACAGCAAGAGTCTACTTCAAACTTTTCTATACGGTCGTGTTATTTCATCCATAGAGTGCAAAGATTAACCTACTTTTGAAGGATACCAGGTCATACTTCAATGGCAACTTTTAACAATGATATAACAGTCATATTATAAACTGACTTTCATATTCTTGTATAGCGTGTCCGCCTGCTTGCGTATCCTCTGAGCCTGCTTGTTGAACTGCAGCGCGGCGCTCTCGCTGAGGTCCCACGAGTTGGTGTTGCCGATGTAAGCTCGCATGCGCTTCACAGTCTCCAAGCATGAAGGATGTTTTAGCAGCATTAGAGGCTTTATATCCAGTTCTGAAAGTTACGGTTTATCCTATGTTTTCATTTAAAGCCAAAATTAACAAAAAAAGGATAAATTTGACTTCTTTAGTTACTTAAAAAATTGTAAGATAAGGCATTAAATAATCAAATAAAATTATATCGGAATTTTTAAAACTTTAGGCTAAAATTCACTTTGTCCATAGAAATTGGATTGGATTGATAACAGCCATGTTTTTGGTGGATGAATGTCCAATGCCGTAGACTCGTCTAGCTAGTTTACTTTTAAAGGAAACTTCTGTTATGCATTAATCATGTTAAGGAGTCAGATCATATAAAATTTACATTACAACATACCCATCAGTTCATCAAGTAGTTTCAAGCAGAGTTCAGTATCGGCTTTCTCCAGACACAGGCAGGTCTTTATCTTGGCGTCCAGTTCAATTAACTTCATTTCCGTCTTCAAGAATTGAACGCGAGATTTCTTCTCCTCTAAAAAGAGTTTTACACATAAAGCGTAAATGATTTGATGCAAAGGAAGGATAAACGCAGAGTAATTTAAAGGTAACTTAATCTGTTCCTTAGTGTAGATTTAACTTACCAAATCTACAATTTGTGACTATGAGACTTTGATTATGGCATTTAGTACTGTAATACGAAAATTTCGTCTTATATTGAAAACATGTTTTTTTTCTAATAAAAACTATAAAGGTTGTTTGTAACAAATAGTACAAAGACACAAACCTGTTTCTCTTTCCTTGTCCAATGTAGCTTTCTCTTCGTCAGTTAAATGTAGATCTGTTACAAGTTGTCCCATCACCGATTGTGGGGTAATTTGTCCCCTTTCTGTTTACAAAATATACATAGTTTTAGACATTATTAGTTAGAATCACTTGACGCGAATGACGTGCTTTCGTTACATAGTCAAGTGTCAGAATGAATAGTGTGGGGACACAAACGTCGATATTTTAGTAAGGCTAGTGTTGAGTCAATACACTGGCTCATTTTCTGTTTTACTTCCTAATAACAGTTATAATAAAATTTAATCGATCGATATGTTAAAAATAGCTAGAAAACTGCAAATTTAAACAACTTTATATTATTTTATTTTATCTCTGTGAATTATAAAATTTAATAATCTTCTTAATATTATAAATGGGAATGTTTGGATTTTTGGATGACTGTTAGAAGGGATCTCTAGAACGGCTTCATGGATTTCACTGAATATGGGCATAGGGTAATAATTATGTTATTTTTAGTTCCACATGGACGGCGTTGCAGCCGACAGCTAATAGTCAAAACATGGCATAGGACCATTTTCGTTATTTAAATATAAAATTAAATTTTCTACAGCTACAATTATCACAACAACCTATTATATACGATAAAATTATAATTCAAGTTACCTAATTGCATTTTAAGGTTGAGCGCGTTAGTAGCTGCTTGCTTGTCCCACTGTAGCCTGCCTGCCTCGTTCTTAAAAGAAGCCGGTCGTGACTGGAACAGCCTGATGCCTACATACTGGCCGTTACTCAGATACGCTATCAGAATATTCTCCTTGTCTGCATCCTCTGTATAAACAATAAATATAATAAGCAAACAATAATGTATTATTTTATTTAATAGCCAAGTAGTCTAATATAATTTACCAATGATTCCAAAGACAAGGACCCTTGGTTTATCGAAATATTTCTTTCTCATATGAGAAATAAATCTACATCATAACCAACCAGTAGTAAACTATGATAATAAATAATTCTATGGTTTTTTACGCAAATTAATACATTCCTTATGTAACAGTTATTTATATTAATAAAATAATGAACTTCATATTGAATACCAATCATTTTATTTTTTTAATTAAGTACAAATTAAATGAAAAAATTAAAGTCCAAAGTTTCAATAGTCATTGTTGCAATCTCATTTTAATAATAAGTTCATTTTCCTTTGAATATATATCCAATATATTTATAACAGTTTCATTAGCTTCGTTTAAAAGATTTTCATCATAAAAATCCACCGCATCATAGTCTGAATATTTTTTCATTAAAACCACAATCACCGAATTCTAAAGACGACGCTATAAAATTTTCATTTTCTTCATTATTTGCTTGAAATAAATTACAAAAATCTTCCATATCATTAGATACCTTATTTTCAAAACTATTACGGTCTAAATTAATATATGAGTTGACAATCGATGATATTGAACATTGTGAAACATTACGACTGAGGGATAGAATATTTTCACTAAAATCACTAATCGGTTGAGAGTTTATTTCCTGAGACATTAATTCTTCGTTATTCAGAACGTTAAGGGATCCTAATATAAGACCACCTAAAGATTTTTCCGATCTCCGTTTATAAGGCGCTGTTACATTGAAATTACTAAGCTTTGTGGATGGTAAATGTTCTGCGGAATCTTTATTTAGCGCATTTTCATTGTCTTCTAAGCAAATATCCATATTGTTAGTTGCAGAATTTTGTTGTTCACTTTGAGAAATAGACGATTCAGGAGTTGCATATATAATGCCATTATCAGTTGTAGTACTAACTTTTTTTAGAGGCGGATTAAATTTTGGTTTGCTACTTTTCTTCTTTTCAAGTTCGTAATCCATTATTACTTAATTTCTCCTAAATCACTGCCCTATAAATACGTCAAAATTTCGCGGTATAAAACTTGTTTTTTTTTTCAGTAGAAAGTCAAAGGCTAGACACATTCAGCCAGTTACATTTACTTTTTTTCCATCTACTTTTTTTTAATTTTGATAAGTGTTTATATATTTTTTAATTTAGCTTCATAACAATTAAAGTTTTTATTATTATTTTTTAATTCATGTTTTAATATTAATTTTTGTTTTAAAAACTTTTAAATTAATTAGGAAAAAAATTACCATTACTTACCGTGTGCAAAGGGTTCTTTCAAATCTTCAAGCTCAGACTGAAACAAGCAGAGTTTGATGTTTATTTTTTAAATGTTTATAAAAATTATGAAACAAATGAAATGTTGAAGTAATTTCAAAAGCCTTGGTTTAAGTATTATTATTGTATGATAAAAAGAAAATAAATTCATATAAACCTGTGAGACAGTGTTAAATAGTTTCGTCTTGTCAATCTTTGCCTTTGTGGCATCAGACTTTGATTTCTCTTTCTCTGGTTCTTTTTCTTTCTCTGGAGGAGGGGATGGGACTCTGCGTTTCTTTGGTGCGGGCGAGGGTAAGGTTGTATTCTCTTCTGTATGTTCATCTATATATCTGGAATGAAATAAATATTTACTATAATTTTTTTCCGAACTAAAACCTTTTTTCCACTATAGCGACGTGCGACTGTAATTAATTAATCGCGCATAGCCTGAGTCGCAGGACTAATCGCTTAGTGTAAAATAGTTCTAATTATAATTTTTGTCCTCATAATTAAGATATGCTGCCTCTTAAATTTACTATGAAATTTAAATTTTATTTTATCCCTGTGTATGGAGGTTTATAAAAATGCAATTTACCTTTTCGGTCGTATTTTTCTACCACTCCTACTTATTATTTCTTCTTCTTTTTTCTCTTCTACATCTTCCTTTTGTTCTTCTTTCTTTGCTTTCCCGCGTGGAGTCTTCGGTTCTTTTATTGGTTTCGCCGGTGTTGCCGCTTTCGTGGATTTGCGACCCTTCTGAATAGATAATTGTTAACTTACTTGATTAATATGAAGTAAAATTAACCTTCTTTTTTTATGTTTAGTTATCATTACCATTACCATATTTAGTTAGAAAATACCGTTATTTCTCATAATATAAATATATCTTTTATGTACAATTTACTTAAATATATAAACCAGATGTGCAGGTGTTATTGACAAACATTTATGTATGTCTTGCTAGCTTTGGCTGGCGATTTTACGTGATTTCGTTACATTACGATACGATAAAGTTGACCAGCCGTTCGACCAACACATCAACCAACTACTCTCCAAACGGACACCGTTTCTGAGACCAACCATCTCATTTAAAATATATCATCTCTGTTTTGGTCTCAGAAATTTTATCATTTTTAATTTGAAATGTCAAATATTTAGCTTTGTAGGTACACAGGTTATATATTAAGGATTATTTTAAAAGTAAACATACATACATGCAAAAAAAAAATATAAAACTAAGATGCAAAATGAACCCAAAGCCTTAGTATGGAATACATTAACAAATAATTTTAGGTGATTTATGAGAAAAACAACCATAATCAGAGTAGATTTACAGTCACTTTATATAGGTTTCCAATACTAAATCTACACTAAGTGGCTCCTTCAGTGACTACTCTGATTAAGGTAGGTAATATGAGTATTGTAATATTAACTTTATATAACAATCACCTTTCCCTCATCAATAACCAGGCCACCGGTCTCATCAGAGTCATCCACACCGGTATCAATTTGACTTGTATTTGTCTGCGGAAAAATATATCTTTTTTTATTTTTCTGCTTTTTTTTGTCTTTGGAACAATTTTTTTTATATTCCCGCGCCAAAATGTTTTTTTTATTTGTCTTCAGCAATGCATCTTTTTAATTTTGCTGGACAGGTTTTTTTTTGCGAAAGAACATTGTTTTTCTACAGATAAAATTAAAATTAATAATTTTATCTTAATAAATATTACTTACTTCTTGCAAAGTGATAACTATTTTAATATTATTGTAAGTTTCCTCAACATATTATTACTTTACCTTTTTAGTAATAACTTTGGCACAAACTGAATTATTCTATGGATTTGTTAAATAACACTATAATCTCAATAGCGCTACATTAAAAACAAATCCAATAATGAAATTAGGTCTTTTTTATCACTATTCAAATATATTAGAGGTATAAAAAATACAGCCTTCTCACTTGTAGCCATGGACTGGCAGGAGAAGGCGCAAGACAGGCGACATTGGCAATCTCTTGTGTCGGAGGCCAAGACCCACTTTGGGTCGATGCACCAGCGGAGTAAGTATAAAAAAATGATGGATAAATAAAATAAGAAGCTAAAATTAAGCTAAATCAAAGATTTCATTCCAATATACTAGAATTCTACTTAATAAAACTAGATAATATTAATAAATTGTTACTATTTCTGCAACTATGAGTTTCCACTGCACAAAAACCTGTACAACAACTAACCTAAAGAATATCCAATGTTTTTTTTTAATAATCGAAAGAGATGATTGTATTTATACAAAGTATTTTAGTAGTGGAAATTCACAATCATTGTCTTATATATTGTGGCAGCTCGGAACAACATACTAGTTGCTTTGTTGAAACTTTTTTTATATTATAAAGTGGTAAATGAGCAGATAGCCTCTTGAATTCGCCGAAATAGCGAAACAACCACTGTCCATGGATCTTTTCAATTGCAGATACATTGCCTATCTTTAATCATCGGAGAAACACACAGAAAGATAATATTTCTCCTTCCTCTACTGATTCCACTTCCCTTTCCCATCAATATTATATAAAAAAGTGCAGGAAGGGAATCATGGACTAAAATTTGGCCACCATCATGCACAAAACTGCCATGTAAGGTGTTATTGGGTATACATTAATGTGGGAGGATACTATGACTATGATGAATACATCTGACCCCGAGTCGCCAAAATATTTAAAAAGACTTATACTGCATTAAGCAGGTTTACATTATGCCAGTACAGTAACATAGTAGCGCTGACTGGTCCGTTGGCTCATAGACGAAAGTGCATATTTTCATTATGCCAGTGAAGAGCGCTACTGTACTGGAATAATGTAAACCACTCATAGCTGTTTGTACTACTAGTGCTACTTACTACAAGATAAACCAAATACATACATCTTCTGTGGCAGTGTCATTTGCAATTGTGGTGTCATCCTCGGTGGCAGCGGATTCATCCATAGTGTCATTAGCAGCGGAATCATTGATTGTGTCATTGACACTTGTGTCTGGTGGTAGCTGTAATTAAAATCAAATATATTACTTAAATAATAAAACAAACTACTATGATAAAATAGTAATTTTTAAATTATGATAGTTTGACTATGGTCTTTATTATTCAAATTTGTGTGCACTTTTCTGTACAGCCAAAGGATTAGCGTAAAATGGATAAAAAAAATAACTCAATTATTGAGTCATTGGCCCAACGATCATCAGTGAGAAATTAAGATTACAAAGAAACCTCTATAAGAGATAAAAATATTGCGGTCCCTTGAACTCTTACTTATATGTACATACTGTATATATTTTATTACATTATTAAGTTCTAATTTTTTTCTTAAATATATTATAAAAAAATATTTACCAATGCTATCCCAACAACCTCTTCCACAGGCACATTATTTGCAAAATCATGTTCAATCTGTTTAACACCAAGGTTGAAGTCTTTCCTTTTCACAGTTTTAGTTAGAAATTTATCTTTATTCTCTGCATAGTCAAATATCATATTTGGTGGTAGATTAGCTCTGAAAGATATAAAAAACAACAGTTTTACTATACTACAGAGAAACTTTTATTGTCATATTATTTTTATATTTAAACTAGCTAGCACAACACCGTCCGTGTGGAGTAAAAAAATCTTAATAAGTAGCCTATGTGTTCTTCCAGAACATGTTCTACGTATATGCCAAATTTCATCAGAATCCATGCAGCTGTCCTGTAGGTATCTTCTAACAAACATCCATCCATCTATCCAAACATTAGCATATATAAAAATACCCATTTTAACAAAATTTTGCTATAAAATACTTTTAAAAAACAATCCATTCAGTTCCATTTGAAACCTTTTTTTTAATCTAATAAGAATCCTTATATTTCTATTAACAGATTTAATATATTAATTTCTTTTAGTATATTCTTGGTGTCATTATAAAATGATATTAATATTCAGCAAGAGTAAAGTTAAACAGGAGAAGCAATATTTCAATAATTTAAATTTATTCATACAAACTTACGTTTCTCCGGTTCCATAGAAATATACAAAATACTTTTTGCCATTCAATCTTTGTACCTGAAATGTGAAAACTTAAATTATAATGTGCCAATAAATAAACTAACATGTAAGTTCAAACAATTTTCTCATAGCTATAATAAACAAAAGAAATGAGAAGAAAAACTTTCTTATTCGATTCTTTACTCCGATACTTCCGGCATTGTATAAAAATATGTAATGAGATAAGAAAATAGGTTACACAATTTACATAACGTTTGGATCGTATTATCGGTTATTTTTATAGTTGTATAAGAAAATAACTATAAAGTGTCTTTATGTGGTATAGTTGTAACTAATCATAATAATAAGTATATAATAAAAAGCAACAAGCATCCAATTTTTGTGAAAGCGTCGGGCATGATGTCTTCCCGCGCAAAGGCTCATGAACATTACACTAATGTCGGGTAAATACAACTTTTAAATATTCAGTATTAAATTTGTACTTACACGAGCTGGCCATGCTGGATATCCTTTTACTTTGGCAAATATAAAGTCTCCGGATTTGTATTCTCTAACTTTTTTACCCATTTTCATGTAATGCCGCTACACTCTGTATTCCTGGCGACTACTGTCTGTTTCTTCAGATGTACTAAAACACAGCGTTTAACATTCGTTTTTATTATCAAACGCTAGATAGATGTAATGGTTTCTTACTTAAATTATTTTTTTGGTTGTACTCATAATATAAGTGGACACAAAGATAACAAATAACCTTAAAAGATTTCTTACCGCGGCAACGAAATGACGGAAAGAAAAGAAATAAACATGGCGTTTTGTGTGTGTTGCTAGTTGCTATTAAATGATAAAGAGTTTTTGTTTTGATTAAGTACTGACTCTTTTTGATTTTATTTTTCATTTAAGTATTTCGAAATAAACACTTGCTTTAACAAAACCTTTTTAACATGCAAATTAAGTAAAGTTACTCATTTTCAAAAACGCAGGTGTATGCTACTTAACTTGAAATAATTTGAGACAAAAGTCTATCATTTTACAATTACAATATTTTTTTGATTATAAGGCTTATATAATATAAAACGTTAAAAGTTTTTTTACGAAATGTAAAAGTTTACCCAACAAAATGTAAAAACATTGTTGCAAACTCGAAGTCTCGCAGACCATACATTTTTTTTTACACGAATTAATAAATAGCATCTAGCAACACAGTTACTTTGATCGGTCGTGTCAGACGGATGCTTCGGGCGAGCATTTTCGCGTAAACTAATTGATTTCTTCTAATTAAATTACAGTGAATCATTGTGTTAGCGATGCAAAAGTGATGTGAGCCATGCTTATTCATTTTGTGCAAAAATTGTTAATATTGAAGCCAAAATAGGGGGTGTAACGGGGAAACAAAAATGGCTTCGGGAGACAGCGATCACATAGAAGTAATGGATAGTACAGTGACTAAAAAGACGGATGCTGGACAGGCAGGCGCAGAGGATGATGGTAATATTACTTCTTATTAATATAACTAATGAAGATACCAATATGACTCTTCTTTTCCTACTATTACGGCCATACCGCGACCCATTTTCTTTATTCGTATTAAGTTCATTTTTTCTTTTTTCAGATCGCGATAGGACTTCAATTGCTGAGAAAAATGTACTTTACGATGTAAGTAAACTAGTTATATGTTTTACGCATATTTTCATTCATGTTTCGAGCAGTACCATAAGTAGGGAGAAAGTTGTGAATACGCCTAACAATTAATATGCGAGTCTCATTACCATTAAAACGTATACAATATACAGAGTGAGAAATTCAAATATCATAAGAATAAATTTATGTTCTCTCTATAACTTGTTACATTGTCCTTATAATTATGTAAATGTACTTGACTAGTTTTTTTATGATAGATATACATTATTGCAAATATTTTGTTCCTTGTAATTTCAAATTGTAAATGCAAATTATATGAAATTTCACCAGATGTTATTCTGTTTTCTTTAACTGAATTAATTCTTTTATCTATTTAATTGGTTCACTTAATAAAATTCATAAAATCCTAAGTCTATATTAAATGAGTATGACAAGTGTTCAGAAGCGTAAAGACCTTAATTCCTTGTCATTGCTGAGGATGTATAATAATTATTATTTTATATTACAAATTCACAAAATGTTGCTGGTGTCTTTCTTATGGGGTAGTAGTTGCCAATTGCATTACCAAACTCAAGTATAACTGAAAATATTAACATAACCTTGGATCTCCGGCTTAGATGTTTTGAATTTCCATTAACTGGTTTTCTTGGTTATAAAGCTCATTATCATTGGTTTTTATTTTAATTACCTGTTCATGATATTGAGTAGAAACACATGTTACATAATGCATATTTCCTTGTGTAGTCATTAACTACTTTTAAATAGCTTGGTTTATCTTCCTTATTTACATTTCCAGTTCTATTTAGTATTCATACTTATCTACAAAAAGTGTTGTAATAAATATGATGAGTGTGAATAAGTTTAATGATGTACCCAAAAGTATAGACAATAATCATCTTAATTTATTCAAAATTTTATTTATTAATTTATTTATTTGTATAGGCATTGGAGCATAAAACTTCCTTAAAACAAAATACTTTTACAAACATATTATACAACAAAAAAAAATGGAAAAAAAATCCTTCTTGATTCAATATTCCAATTTTAAGTCAATTTACATTTAAAATATCGCTCGAGGTATTTGTTTCATTTAAGGATGATATTATAATAAAGTTATCTTAAATTTGTAGGTGTCATAAGTCAAGTAATTTGACTTATAACCTTAAAATCTGTAAACATAAATAAAAGTCAATGAGATCATGCTAATATATATAAGCATGTTATTAATTTTTGTGTTGATAAGCTTTATCTTACATTCACTGAGAGTTATCTGTGTAAGCCAAAATCATCTGATAACGGTGCTCAGCCGATTGTTGTGGGTCAGCGCACTATGTAAATATGGTCTTGTAGATGGACAATATTTTACTCATTTCCTGAGACATGTTCCGCACATCTTATTTTAAAATTATAATAAAATAACTATGTGAATAATAAAGTGAGTTTTTGGATTTAATAAAAATATAACTCGAAAAATTATTTTTATATGCATAGTCCATCAATTGTATGCGTAATGATTTTTTATGTAGGTCTCAGTTAATTTAGCGTCATTTGGTTTTTGTTTGGGAGATTTTGCATAACATATTTTTAGTTTGTTGAATGTGATATTATACATTGATGTGAGTGACAAGTGAGAACACGAATTTTAACATATAATTATATTACTTTGGTAAACTCTTGGAGAAATTATACTAGACACTTGTTTTTTTTTCTTATACCGTTTTTTAGATTCCATCAACAACTGTATTTTAATATTATATTGATTAATTTATGTCCCGTATTTTTAAGGTTTATGGCTACCACCAGTCTCGAGGCGTGAGTCATGCTCCTTCCGACAATACCGCCTTTAGTTATGACCTTTCCGAGTCAGGATTGGCCTGTTGCCAGCTGATCTCATCCCCTCTCTATTGTATATTACACTTACATGTTAGTATAATAAAGAATAAAATCTTATTCTGCCATAGATGATGAGAATTTAGTATAGAACGCGTGATAGCACGTCATCAGAAGACCTTCCAGAAGACTTCGCGAAATAAATCTTTTCGTACTTGATGATCTTGAACAACACTAAAGACGGGAAGTATTACATTCTAAAACTTTTCCGTGATATTCTGTGATGTCGTGATATTTCCCGGGCCAGAGTTCCACCATTATGAATAATTACTATAACCATCTGATAAGCATATGAATCAAAAGATAGCTTTAGATGGTCTTATCGCTAGATTTTATTTAATGATAAAGGGCAAACATACAGCGTGTTGCACAATTTAGAGAGTAGGCGTTATAACTCCAGAAAGGCATTTGGCCTGACGCCCAGTCTTATTCGATCTGTCTCCTCCAACCAGGAAGAGTTTCTTCGAAAATGAATTATTCAAATATTAAATGGACATCCACTATATTTGATTATTTGAAATCTATACATAAAAGTTGTTGCTTGGATAGGTTTTGAATTGCTATTTGTATGCCCAACGTTCGTATTAAGGGCAGGCAGTGATAGACTGACCTAGATGTCCGGCGGTTCTGAACGAGTTTTAACTTTTATTTTCTATGTGACATGTGTACGTAATAACAAAGGTTCTATGGTAGATAAGAGGTGTGCGACCTCTTTATAATAAAAAAGTAACGTATAATATTCTCCCGTCAAAATAGGTCCGAAGACATCCTGGAACAATCGCGTCTTACAGATAGACCGAGGGATATTTTTTTTCTTCCCGATACATTTTTAAGAACCTCATACTATCTGTCAACCCTCTCATTTTCTTTGAAATAGAAATCAAAGATGACTATTTTTTTGCACGTGTTAGGAAAGATGACCTAAACCTTAGGTTACCATATCATGTTTAAGTAATAATTTTTTAAAAATAAATTCAATTCCCTACCACATATTTACAGTTACACTTGAAGTTATTTACCGACATTTTTTATTGAAAGTAATTAAAATTAATTAACGGTTTTTGCTTCTACATAATATATGGAAAAAAACCATGGATTTTTCTGTGTTTACTTCCGTAATGTTATGTTGTTATTTTGCTGCGAAATGAAATAGTGTTTCGAAATGAAATAATTCTAGAACATTCGTGAATCATTGCAGTGCGAATCTGTGGGAAGGTTCACAGTCGTAACTGTTATGTTCATTACCCCCGTTTGAAAGCGTTCATGTGTTGTAGTGACATACTATTATGATCACTAAGGCAGCCTTTCTCATACAATATCTACACTAAGGGGCTCCAGTGCTCACTTTTAGCGAATTCTTATAATGAATATAATGAACCGGTCATTACTGACCTACCATATTCAAATCAACTTATTCTTGTCTTTAATTACTGGTCATTTCCGATATTAATAACGTTACCCGGAATATATCCGTTAAGTAATAAGCGTCAATAAGCTGTATTATCTAGAAACTTAAGGAACCGTTCATACAGTATGAATGTTATAAATGCGAATGTTTCAATGGATGGATGTTTGTTTAAAGGAATCTCCAGAACGGCTGTATTGATCTTGCTAAAATTTGGCATAGATGGAAGAACACGCAGTCTATTAAGTATTTTTTTAATACCGCGCGAACGGAGTCGCAACATCTAGAAGCAGATAAAATTTAACTTTGTTCTATTTTAACACGTATTTTTCAGTATAATGATGGTAAATATTGCGTCCTCGTTTGAGATGGTATTTAAGATCTAAAGGTTATTTGTATGACATTGCATATATAATTAAAAAAGTCTATTGTGAATATCTTTGTTAAATTTAAAAATATTTTATTATATTTAATAAAACCAGTCTTAGTTTTTATAACATATCTACTTATGCATAACCATTTATCAATGCATATTTTAATAAACTGAGGTACAGTCGGGTTGTGTGGTTATCGTGTTCTAACGTAAAAATTATAGTAGTAATGCTAGTAACGGAATAGTGTAGTGAATTTACTAATTAAGATTCTACTAATGTGTACTAGAATTAGTGTTTTATTGATAATTTAGTTGTTTAGTTAAACAAGTGTAGTTTTTATACTTGTGATTATGTTAACAGTGTTGAGAATGACTTCTAAATAAATACAAGTAAGTTTGTTTTTTCGTTCAGTGAACTCTATACTAATGTTATAAAGCGGAAGAGTTTTTTTTTGTTTGTTGTGTTTAAACGCGCTAATCTACGGAAACAACAGGTCCGATTTGAAAAATTCTTTCTTTGTTGGATAGTCCATTTATAGAGGAAGGCTTTAGGCTATATAACGTTACGCTGCGACTAATAGTCTTTTTTTAATTCCGCGCGGATGGTGTCGCGGTCGACAGCTAGTAATTAATAACTTCGTTGCTGTTTCGTTCATTCAAATCCACAACTTTTGTTTTACCTGCTCCTTTTCCTCGTTAATTAATGTTATTTTTTATCTTAACTTTTTTATATACGAGTGATGTATTTTTAATTGTGTTTATTTTATTTTAGTTGTACAGTGTTCTTACGGTAACAATGGTCTATAACTTTTTTGTTATAAGGACCTCGATTCCCGACACCAATGTATTTTGGAAGCAAACTAAACTGGGATGGATGGGTGGATGTTTGTTTGAAGGTATCTCTGAAACTGTTCAATGGATCTTGATGATATTTGTCATAGATGTAGAACTTAGTCTTAAAGAACACATAGGCTACAATTTTTTTTAATACCGCGCGGACAGAGTAACTCCTAGACATTAATATGGATAATTCAACTTAGACAAAATTTAATTCATCTGTGATAAGTGTGTGATTAAAAGGTTATTAAAATCATGACACTGACACTGATTTGTGTTTTGTTAAGATCCGTCTTAATGGTGTCAGTGCCATTCTAAGTTCTAAACCAACTATCCCACGGTACGTATTGTTTGAAATTCGAAATTTTGAAAATGAAATTAAACTATTTTAACGTATATTTGTGCTATTATCTCAGATATTATTATCGTAATTAGGATATTAAGACCAAGGTACATATATAGCGAGTAGAGGATTTGGAGGAGGAGGTTCATTAATTAAAATATTAAATCATAAATACTTGAAATTAGATTATACAACTTTCTTTTATTCAACTACCAGCTGTCGCCGACGACTCCGTCCGCGCGAAATTAAAAAAAAATTATTAGCCTATGTATTCTTTCAGACTATGTTCTACATCTATGCCAAATTTCAGCGAGATCCATCTAAACATTCGCATTAATAATATTATAATAGTAACATTAATAACAATAAACAAAGTAAAGATATAGTATTATTTATATTATACGCTAATTTTAACAGTTAATTAAAAGTCGTTGTCGTGTTGGGAAATGAAACATCCGTTAATTTGTACTGTGACGTCATTCAGGTAGGCTATTGTTTTTCATATGAACGCTATACATTGATGTAGCCGAGCCATACGAGTTATGGTTGCTATTAATACTGCTTTAAGTTATGTATATTTTGTAGTTTTTTAATGCTTATACAATGGAACCTGGGTATGCGTGGTTATGGGTTCTCTCTTACCAGAGTTTCTCGCTTGTTTAGTTAGTCCGTAGGGATCGTTACTTATTGACTCGCTTAACTAGGTTCATAAGAAATGTTTAATTTTTGACAAATTCCATAGCGAAAATAAAAAGCGTAATATCGACATGAATTTAAAAAATGTATACACTTAACTTTTAGGAGAATATATATAAGTGAGTGCATGTAATGTTTCTGTGTAAAAATCTGCCAAATTCAAGAATCATTATTCAAGTTTATTTTTAAAGAACATTTTCAACTTAGTAGAGTCTATTCGAAATGATTTACGCTATTTATTGTAATTGTTAAGTAACGACGTCACATTTCGTACCGAAACTCTGACATTAAAAGATACAACGCGCTCCGTGAAGCGAGGTGAAGGTTAGAGGAAAGAGTGGTTTGTATCAAAGGGGAAATATTACAGCTGTTAAGGCATCGGGTAATTTCGTGGAATATTAAGTAAAAACGCCCCTCCTACTCAGATATTTTTGTTAAAGTAGGCACCAGATAACAAAATGTTCTCCTAATATTAATTGTCTTCTTACTTTTATAAATGCGAAAGTTTAGATGGATCGATGGATGTATGTTAGAATGTTTCACCGGAACGATTTAACGGATCTCGATGAATTTCGCACAGATATAGAACCTAGTCTGGAAGAACACATTGGCTACTTATTAGGTTTTTTTTAATTCAGCGCGGACATAGTCGCGGGTGACAGCTAGTTATGACATAATGCATTCAAAATATCTTGAATTATGTGAATGTCTTCTACTTAGTAAGGAAATAATCTGTTCAGTAAATAGTCCTCTCTGCATTATTTGTTGAAGCTTTATCCCACCAACAAAATATTTACTTTTGCCAATGTTTGTTTCATTCCATAAATGTAATAAAGTATTTTTAATAAGATAAATGTAATGAAGTAATACCATAAGATTTTTTTTAAAGAGAAGAGGACAAACGAGCAGCGGGATCCCACATCATCTATTACTGATCTAGAACAAAGTCAGGTGAACATTTAAAGTGTTAAGTTTTTTTTAAATTCCGCGTACGGAGTGGCGGACGACAGCTATGTAAAATAAAAACCATATTGTTCTTATTCTCTAAATTGTTCTCCAAAACATGATTTCTGAGAAAAATTACAATTCACAAAAACATCTATAGCGTTGTTGCGCCCCTCGCCAAAAATGGGGAGAGAGTTCGTTGACCTGCCGAATTCACGGAGAGGACGGCCATTGTATGTGGTAGGGTGTATTGCCCCGTGATAGAACACGTATACGTAGATATTGCGTTACGTGACATTTTACGAGTATGTCGCCTATAACTGATAATTTACCCCAAAAGAAATATTTAATACTTCAATAGTGTTCTTTGTTGTTTCATTTGTTTTTAATATATGATTAGTAAAAGACTATTCAAGTACGTCACGTCAAGTTACGTTTGTGTTGATATTTGTGGTCAATAAATGTTCCTTTTACCCTAACTGTGTACGATTAAGATTAATAATTCTATTGACCCCAAATAATGTACAATTAATACGTAAGCTGCATTAATTGTATTGTAAATAAGAATATAAACACACACACGCACGCACACAAACAAACAAATAAAGTCATTACGAATACAAACGAAACAAAGTCGGAACGACTGCGGAACAAATTATTTCGGTGAAGTTTTGGTTCTGCTAAAGTTTTTAATAAAATTTATTTTAACTCAACAATGAATTAAACTAACTCGGTTCAGTCTTAACTAGAGTTTCGACTATTGAAGTACTGGTATATAATCATCCCTTTCATCTGTTTGAGAAAAATAGAGATAACAATAGTGTCACGTCACTGAAAGTTAACAGTTATGAAATTTATGTTGTTTTAGATATTTGGTATTGCTATAAAATACTCTCAAGTTTGTATGCTGTATTGATGATAAATACTACAAATGTTTATTTATCTAATCTGATCGACTAAAAAGATTACATTGATCTGTAGTGCAAAATCTGAGTCATTTTAACAACACATTCCTGGGAAATTATTTAGTTATTCGTAGTAGTAAATAATAACAAAACAGAAAATTTATATAGACCAGGACTTAGTACTTTAGTTTTAAAGCGTTCCTTTACACATTAGGTATTTGTAACTTAATTTTAAATATTGCAATTTAAAAAGGACGATTTTTGGGTAATAGGAAAATATATAGCTGGCAAGTTATTATAAACGTAAACCCGAAGTCTGGTTGCGGAAAAAAAAAACTTATTACCAAAGGGTAGCTAAGGATCAAATTATACTTATCATGCCATAAACAATTGACTGATCTACTTCCAGTGACTTCTGATTGTCTGATTGTCATGGTCAAACCCCAAGATATGGCAACCCTACTTGCCACGCGTTAAAAAAAATATTACATTTCCGTGGCTTTGTGTATTAGAAGGAAAATTTTACGAGGAAAATGTTTTCTACATTTTTGTAGTTATTTACAGAAACTAGTTTTTATTATGCAAGTATTACAAGCAAGAGAATATTTTATGTTATTATATTCAGACGATATATCTTTGTTGTTATCGTTTCACTATTTCTGATGTACGGTTCAGAGCGTCGGTGGCTCAGGGGTCAAAAAACAATGATCCATCAATCCATACATCCAAACATTCGCATTTATAATATTAGTAATATTGAAGGTGTAGTTAATGTTATTACCAGGTAAAGTTAATACTTTTCATGTGATCATTTTCTACTTTTACTATTCTCAAAAGCTTTGGTTAACATTATAATAAATGAGAAATGACTAATGCAAGTTGCTATTAGACGGCAAATTGCCAGAGTTATTCCCAAAGTCATATGATGCCAAATTAGGAGATATTATGGCTAAATTATAATCTGCAAGAATTTTATAAGGAAGCCATTTCTAAACTGTTTTTGGATATGTTTTTATTAATACGACAATTATTTTCTGGTATAAAATTAGTATACGAAATTTTAAATTCAAACATGACGGCTAATAGAGATGTATGGAAGATGTGTACTCCTACACATATAGGCTATTTCTTTTATTTATTTTTTTCAATTACGTAAGGACGGAGTCGCGGGCGATAGCTAGTTATAAATAGAAATGAAACATTCATTAGGAATTATACAATTTATCAGCTATCATTTAACAAAATCGGTCAACGCGAGAATCAGCGTTGACTATCATTATAGATAAGATTAGGTTAGGTAAGATTGGGTCAGAAATAGTTATAGTGACGTCAACTATTTACAACACAACAATTACATTATTGACGTGTAAACATGCAAATCCTGACGTCCATGTTACATTTTTATCAATTTCTGACGTAGACATTACGGTGACGTAGTAATTGATGACGTCATAATTACTGACAATGTACGTCGTGAACGTGTTACCTTGACTACCTGGTTACCTGAAAAGACTATTGTGACGTCACTAACAACAGTCATGTCTTATATAGAGAAAAAATAAACATCGATAATTTGGGCGTGTTTTGTTTCACAAAATAAAATAATTCCATTTAATTTCTTTAGGTTCAATTATTTTGCTCAGATCTTCGACTCACGAATACGCCCTCGAAAATTGTATATTTGAAAGGTAGGCGTAAGTTAATGTGTTGAAAATAAATTTTTAGAAAACTCTACTACGGTAAGCAAATTATGTAATTATAGTACTTAACATAAATTCCAACATAACTCCAAGAATGAACATATGTTTTAATTAACATTTTACTGTACATATTTTTCCAAGCGTACGTAACTTATAAATTATGTACAAATTATAAGTATATGGTGTTATATAATAGTAATTCTTTATCTAGAGATATCTACATAACAAAATTATAGATATTACGACTTGATTATTGGAAAGTTTATTACTTTAAATATAAACGTACGTTACTTTTTAATTAGAACCCTAAATTTCTTTAAGAGAAAGAGACTTTAATTTACTAATGCAGAATGCAAAATGTACACTACTACGGTAGGAAAGTCATTACGAAGGTAAACGAGCATTCTCTTTACATATCTAATTACAAAGAGTTTGTAAAATAATTGTGTTTTTACTATATAAAAAACTGTGTATAGACAATTCGCCATGTATAATGCATATAATATTGATATTTGTGGAAGATATATGTCTATATATCCAAGATAAGTCGTCTGGCTGGCGCCCAACGCCTTTACGCAGCACTATGGATAATCGAGAACCTTTATTTATCACCCATTTATAAGGTACATAACGGGATTTATGCTATGTGTTATATCCTATATTATATGCCCTTACTAGTTTTCGCTGGCGACTCCGTCCGCTCAGGAAAAAAAATAGCCTATGTATTCTTCAGACTATGTTCTATACGTATGTCAAACTTCAACTCGTTGACCAACTGAAGGTCTAGCTTGAGATTTTTTTACAAAGCTTTCGGACCTCAGCTACCTTTCTTTAGTGTCACAATATGTATTGGAACAAAGGTATTATTGAATTTACCTTTACTATTATCAATCAAATCTTCAACTACCCTAAG
The DNA here is from genome assembly GCF_000836235.2 of Papilio xuthus. NCBI lineage: Eukaryota > Metazoa > Arthropoda > Insecta > Lepidoptera > Papilionidae > Papilio > Papilio xuthus. The sequence goes on along the minus strand of NW_013532703.1, from coordinate 1,781,509 downwards.
GAAACAATTGTAGTCGGCAGGTAACGTCAAATACATTGTAAAGAGATTCTACAAAATACACACAAGTTTCTCAACCAAATTTCAGTAGAAAGAGACAACATTAAAATTTTATACAAAACAAACGATGAATGAAATTGCAGGTGTAAAAACCTAAACAAAAAAAAACGTTCTGTATCGAGTATTTTCCTGTTAGCGACAAGTCCATAATAAGGACACAATGACGAATTACAATGGTGTTCAGGTAAAAAGAGAAAAACTATCAACATTAATAGCTTAGTTACACAACTGAAGTGTTTACATAAAAAACAATAGCCGATATAAGCAATCAGTGCTATAGAATCTAGAAAGTTTTAAATCGAATCTCATAGCACAAAAGTAGCGTTTATTAAGACCAAAGTAGGTACTTTTAGACATTATTAGTTTGAATCATTAAGAGCGAATGGCGCGGTTTCGTTATCTAGTCAAGTGTCAGGGGAGTTAGTCAAAGTGTATTCGCTTCGAAGTGATTCCGTATCGAACTTCAAAAATGTATGGGACTAACGCGCGACCATCACGTGACTTAACGAAAGTCTGAAGAAAGACCGGTCTGTACATTTTTAAAGTTCGTTATGAAATCGCTTTTAAGCAAATGCACTTTGATTAACCCCGCGGAATGACTAGGGAGGGGACATAAACGTTGACATTTTAATAAGGCTAGTGTTGTGCCGATACCGTGGCAGAGTTTCTTTGTAACAGTCCTGAATAAAAAAAAATGATAAAATACAAATCACTTTGAAACATATCGAATTGAAAATACAAAATTAAGTTTTAACTACGTTTAGATGGCAACATTTAAAAATAATGAAAATCACCTTAGAAACTAGAGAAATTGAAACGGCAACACGCAGTCAAGAAAGCTGATCATGTGTTATACTCTGTTAGGTAAATGAAATCGATATGATGCAGAGTTAACCAGTTAATTAAATCAGAAAATACTTGGCTATATAATTTATCACATAGTAGCTTTTGCCTTCGTCTCCGCCCTGAATTAAAAAAACTTAGTAGGTACTCTATGTCTTTCTATTTCATGGAGACTCATACAGTCTTTCTGGATCAAGTATCAAGATCAAGTGAAGATACCTTTTAACTACCATTCGTCTATTCATCTAAACTATCGCATTTATAATATTAGTAAGGTGTATTTTGCTGAGGTTTTCAACCTTTTTGCTTTGTGAGTGTCGAATGACATTTTACCGAAATTAACGTGCGGGAATATTAATTTGATTTTTTTTACCTAAAAGGAACATGAAGTAACGTGGAGTTATTTTAAGGTTATTCACGATGGAGTAATTTTTTGTATCTTTTAGATGGATCGATGTGTCTGTTTGAAGGTTTCTCTAGAACGGCTCTCGATGAAATTTGTCAATCATATAAAACTTAGTCTGGAAGAACACATAGGCTACTTATTATGTTTTGTTTAATTCCACGCAGACGGAGTCGCGGGCGACAGCTAGTAGATTCATATAATTTCATTGCAATAATTAAAATAACGACAGCATAAACAGTTTATCGACTTTGTACAACACATTGTTACATGAGTCATTAATCTGCATACTAACACAATGTTCTGCGCGTTTATGGCATTGTATGATGAATGATGAACCAATGAGACCTACATTTGATTTGGTTTTAAATATTTTATCGAAAAGCGTAACATTTTTACTTTGAAGATTTAGAACATAAAGGTTATTATCGTTGTCTTTAAAATCCAAGTTATGAGGTTACACTTTCTATCAGTCGTCATTATTAATTAATAAAATCAGTAGAAACAACTTTGATTAATAATTCCCATTTAGAGACATTCCCTTTACCCCTTACCCTATTATAATATTGCAGGTCATTGCGTGCGAACAGACAACTAATACAGAACGACCCACATATCCCCCAATGTCACCATACAATCTACAAGTAATCTTGTTACAAGGCACGTCACGGTCACCCTTTATTATAAAATAACTAAGGTAAATGAGCCTGCGACGAAATAATCTCTTTCCTTGCGTCCCCTCCTTCGTCTATGAAAGGTAGGTAACGCATTTATAATTGCGGACGTCCATTTGCCATATAAGTTTGTAGACTAATAATTAAAAATTTGTCATGGTGCCAAATGACGATGTTTTAAAATCATAACTGAATTCAACCCCTTATTACGCAGATCTTCTTTCACACAATCAATCCATACTTTGGCCTTCCTCTGCATCATTCCTCCGCATAATATGTGGATTAGAAACTACATTAATGATAGTCATTTGTTTCTATATTAAATTAAAATATACTTTTGTTTTTTATAGCCGGCAGTGGGCCCTTCAGGGGCCATCAGCAAGGTGCACAAATCGGATCGCAAGATCGGCCACCGGCGTGTCGGCGAGGGTGGCGAGATCACCTACAAGAAAATTCAGTCTTCGCAGATTATGGCATCCATACAACTTGGTAAGTAAAACAAAGGACTATGTAAAGTAATCAGACGTTATGAATTCCTATTGGGTGCAATCCTCGGACATATCTTTTGTCACTCTTCCATATATTTATGCTAGCTTTCGTCCGCAATTCCATCCGCGCGGAATGACAAAAACGTAATTAGTAGCCTACGTGTTGTACCATGTCAGATTTCAACGAGATCCATGCAGCAGTTCTTGTGATACTCTAAGAAACATCCATCCATACATCCAAACATATGCATTTATAATATTAATAAGATATCTGCGGTCTTCTTTAGTATGACATCATTATGACACGAAACAATGTTTTCGAAGATTATACTTAATAGTTAAACATACATATTTAGAAAAATTCAACTAGCTTTTGAATGGATTTACTTTGTACCAAATGTTGGGTTGAGAATAACTTTACAGAATTTTCTTTGAAGAATTCCAATTCAAAAATCTTCCTTTAGACTATCGGTTGAGTCTATAAATGTTAGATTTATGTTGTTTGTTTTGGACGAAACGTGGTCGTTAACACTTAACCAAACGGTTTGAGCGGCTAATATGTAAGACCGTATGACGTCATACGGGACAAATAGCCCCAATGTGTTTATGTATAGTTTTAGACGTAAATAAAGTATCGTAAATGTTATTTTGAGGGTTCCGTACCTCATAGGAAAAAAAACGGAACCCTTGATAGGATCACTTTGTTGTCCGTTCGTGAGTCTGTCAAGACCCTTTTTCTCAAAAACGCGTGAAGGTATTAAGCTGGAATTTATTTTTAATTAATTACATGTATTGTGGTATGATGATTTTTTTTATATTTTTCATAGATATTTCGAGAGAAAACGCACGTAAATAATAATTATAAAAAGATTGTTCATAATCGCAATTAATTTCGAGTTTCGAGTTTTAGATGAAAAGATAATATTAATTACCTATTTTATTAGTAGAAATGGAGTATTTAATAAAGTGATGTTTTATTTAAATTAAGTTGATAAGATAGAAAATATTAGAAATTTGCATGTTGCTTAAAAACAAATCCTCTATGCTAAATTAAATTTTATATCTTTTTATGCATAACGATTGATGAAAGTGGGGAAATTGATGTTCAAATGTATGATTGTACATATGAATTAACTTACGTAATGTTTTTTTTACATAGAATTTTAAGATTGTCGGATGATCCATGTAACTAAAGTTAAGTCAAAGTAAAGACTTCTTTACTTAAAGGCAACTTTAAAAATAAAGTATACCATAATATCACATGTTGATCTATATTGTTTAGGTTTGTAAAGATTTTTTTTTAAATCAGGGATACGAAAAGGTTAAGGATCCTTTCGCATTATATTTTAAATAAATAAGCTGAGGTTTTTCGTATAAAATTTCTATACTCAACTCGCAAAGCCGGAACATCTCTTTGTATTTCAATAATTCAGCACCGGACCCCGTCTACCTAATATTTAATGGACGGTACAGGTTTGATGTATGTTAACGTGAGTTTCCACTGCCGAAAGTGTATGTAAATTAGTTTTATTTCATTTACAGTACATTAAACTAAGACTTCTAATAGATATACCGACATCCAATCGTTTCCCGTTGGACCAATCGGCATACAAATCAATCGGACTAAAATGATTTTTTCCCCTTTGGGTCGATTGATCGGTATTCCGATCGGCAACGGGAATACCCCGGCCTCTATAAACCGTTGTCAAAGTGCGCTAAATTTACCCGCCAACAACTGCGGCCGAAGAGCGGCCTTGTTTACAAAACATACGAGTAAGCGTAAACTGTTCACCATTTATACAGCCGTAGTTTATAGCCGGAGCTGTTCTGTGTAATATACGATGTTTTATTAACTATAGCTTTATACTATTCAAGGTCTTATAATGTTCTAATAATACATTTTGTGATTACTCATAAGATCAATATTTTTATAGACATTTCTTCATCAGCTCATTATACGTCTCCACTGAGGAACTCGAGGCTTACAGCCTGTACTAAGTAAGGGTAAATAGGCAATACTCAACCACGCTGGTTCAATACGGGTCGGTTAACTGCACACATATCTTTGAATTTCTTCGCATATATGTGCAAGTTGTATCACGATGTTTTCCTTCATCGTATGATTCGAACCCAGGACCTGTAGATTGCAAGTCAAGTGTTCCTTGAGTCACAGACGCTCTTATAGACATTTGCATGCTTAAAAAATTTTAGATGCGTAGCCTACTTATACTAATAAAAAGCGGAGAAAGATTTACAGAAAAAAGACATTTTCCTTTTCCTTACATCCTCTTCCAAGTTCAACGTTCTTTGTTATTCTTAACTTTAGAGACGAGTGGGAAGGTTAAGAGAGATTAATTGAATTCTCTAAGCAATATGTTTGCGTGTTCATAGCTCTTGTAACTATCCAACCGTAACTTACGTGCTGTTTATAATCTATGACGTATGTAGATATACAAACAATTGAAGCATAAATACTACGCTTGCTAATTTCTTAGAGACTATTTTTCTACTATATCTTATTTGTTGTAGCATTTAAATATGATTTTAACTTTATATTTCCTTATTAGTTTCTGGGAATTATATGAAGCATTATATCATGTCTCAGAATGACCTTTATTATTTGCAATTTTACTTCTTACTAATGTTATAAATGCGAAAGTTTAGATGGATGGATGTTTAGTTGAAGGTATCTTCAGCACGACTGAAAGGATTTTGATTAAATTTGACGTACCTATAAACATAGCCTGGAAGAATACATTGGCTGCTAATTATGTTTTTTTTAATTCCGCGCAGACGGAGTCTCGGGCGACAGCTAGTGAGTAATAAATAGACTTAAATCCGTATAATCGATGGATAGCGTTTGAAAATGTTATGAATCGTATTGTGTTCTGATTTCACAATATATAAAGCTATAACAATTGTGTGTGATAGGCGTTGATACAATTATTTTGATATGAACTCGAGACCTATGACTCTATAATTAGGTGGACTTGTCTAATGCGTTATTGTAAACTATTTATAATATCGGTCATGTTTTTGTGTTAATATAATTATTTTTATTAGTATTATTTGGTAATAATACTTATTTAACTCGTCTTCTCAATCCTTGTAAATCAATACGTCTTTTATATAAAGGAGATTGATTAAGGAAACTGAAGCAACGAAATTGTAAAATTCCAATCGGACATGATCTTCATTTGTCCAAACTGGAGCAAATGAAACTGACGGAAAGGGTTACCTCTCATAACAGTTCTAATAAGTTAATGTAAATGTCTGACTGGTTTTATTATGTTGCGGCAATTTTTCTATAATTACGAAACTTGATTCACTTAAGTGTAACTTAACGTGACTTTTCAATGTCGAAACAGTAATGCAAAAACATACTAATTACTATAATTCTCTTAAAATTTAGTTAATAGGTTTTTGTATATGTACTTGATTATGTGACTAGCTATCGTCCGTGACTCCGTCCATGAGCAACTAAAAAAACGAAATTAGTATCTTGTGTGTATATTCTACATCCATACTAAATTTCATCGAGATGCGTTGAGGCGTTCTGTAGATACCTTTAAACATCCGACTATCTATCTATGAAAACATTCGCGTTAATAATATTAGTTAGGTCAGTAAGGTTAGCAATATAAGTGACTGCAATAAAATGGTGAAATTGTTGTTGCAAATAACACTTTACGATGTCCCGTCGAACGTAAGACTGCCAATAAATTTGTATCGCATTGCAATTGGATTTAAAGCCGGGCTAGGGATTAATTTAATCCAATTACCTTTGCATGTAATTAAATTAGTATGGCTCGTTCATATGCGCGATATCTTGCATTTACTTAGTACTGTGATAGTAACGTAGGGTTCAGATTTATGTACAGTCGAACCTCTTTGTCGCTGCAGTCTTTACAGACTGTTCATGGTCATCAGATATCAGTGACCCGCTTCGAGGCGCCGCTACTCCTCTGTAGCCTTTTTTACATTGGTGTACGGGGACATCTGCAACCGCTCTGATATGGTCAGTCAATCTTATGGGTGACCTTCCCCGTAGACAGTCGAACTTGGATAGCGTAAAATATCATCGTCTCTTGGACTCTAGTATATCCAAGTTTGACTGTACCCATTGTCGTTCACACAACTGAAAGACATAAATTTGAGATATCGAGATAATACGTTTTTGTACAAGGGCTTTGTTAGTGGAAACTAATTTACAAGGCGTGTTACACAACAAAACGTTAAAGTGACAGTGATTTAACATCGCGATATGACGAGGTCTAAGCCTCAATGCAAAAGAAGTATGGGTGATTTGGACATCTTATATATATAAAAGAAAGTCGTGTTAGTTACACTATTTATAACTTAAGAACGGCTTTACCGATGTGGTTGAATATTGGTGAGGAGGTAGCTTAGAGCCAGGAGACGGACATGGGATACTATTTATTCATATTTTTTTTCGAATTTATGTCTTGAAGAGCTTTTATTTAACTTATCCATATATTAAGTTTTTTTATATATCCACGCGGACGGTGTCGCGAGCGACAGCTAGTTGGATATAAAGGATGTTTCCCGTTGGTCTAAGCGCGCACACTACTACTATCCTTTATCATTAAGATAATCGGTTCAAAAATGTAATTATTATACCATTTAAATGTTAAATTCTTAACCATATAACTTTCAGTGTTTAGGAACATGCAGCATAGGTTAGTGACACAGGGCATTTTAGTCGTTTGTCTGTCGTCGGACTGTCCGTCGGAATTATGTGCGGTAATGGACCTCGCCACCCCCGTATCGCCAGTGTGATATCTTTTAAGTTACGTAGTTGGTATAACTTACTACGTAACTTATGTTAATCGTCATACGGGCCTTAAGATATCAAAGTACCGCTCTCTATTTCATTGCAAAGAGTAAATCGTCTGACCGCTAACCCACTTCTCATAGTTAGCGTGTTGGGAGATGTCTGTTGCAAGGTCGGCGCGCGTTAATTGATCACTCGCTGCATTATCTTGAACCTTACGTAAATATAATTAGAGACGAGTTTTCATTGACCCATTGCCAGCCTCATTATACAGCGTGCTCGCAAATTGTCTACGTTACGTGTTTATTTGTATGCAGTTTTATTTTTCTGTTGTGTGTGTTAATGATTGTTGTGTTTTGTGTTTGAAAATGATTTAAAAAATAAGCTGTGAACTTGCGTCTTTGAGGTCAAGCAGAAATGACGCAGATGTTGTGGAAATCCTTTAGTATAGAACATTTGTAATTTTTAAGGTACTAGGGTTCAGTTTATTGTCATAAACCGGTAACGAAACATGTTTTTCAAACGAAGAATTAAAGATGTAAGCTCCGTGAGATTTAAATTCATGTATTTTATCTTCTATCCTGTTTTTATTCATGTTTTGCAAGTGACAAAGTTATAGATTTTTTTTTGTAGTTTCGCGAGGACGTATCCCGGACGTTAGCTAGTTAAGTAATATTAGTATGATATTAAGATTGAATGCATGTACAATATCTGTCCATACATCCATTCAACGTCCCTCAATTAAAATAACAGAGTGAATCATGAGCTATGTTCGTACAACGTCGATCGTTCGCGGTTAGTCATTGTCATTGTTTGCGTGTTTGAAACGATTCGATTGGGTTTTATCTGACGTAGGGAGGAAGCTACTCATAAGTATGAGTATAGCGAGACGGTTATCATTCTATGTAAATTGGCTCTAATTTACAATTTGAATTTGTGAAGATATAAGCAAAGTATATGATGAACATAAGAACAGAAGAAATGATGTATATAAGAACAAAGTAAATGTAAGGATTATAAAAAAGTAAACGGTGGAATATGATAGGAGAGTCGAGATTATTATTACAGTAGATATTTCGATATAATAAACAACATATCAAAGAGATGTGTTTTCCTCTATGTTTCATAACCTAAATAATGTGAAATACATTTTTTATTTTGTTCATCGTACAAAATGTGCGTTTTCATAGCAGAAAACGTAACATAAGTCTGTCTTCTTCTAATGTCTTGTTCATATTACGGCAATGGAAACCCACGATAAGTAACTATTGGGACGCGATGATTGATCATGTTTAACCCGTCCAATACGTTCACAGGTAGCCCAATTGTTTGCCCTCGTTGTTGACTTTTATTGACAGAAAGACGACGATATAAGAGAATAAAGTTAAGTACTCTTTAATGTCTGTAAGGGATACTCAAACGTTTTAATGTTTAAGCAAAGATGTTAGATTGTCAGTCACTTAGTTTAGATATTAGGGTTTCGTAAGTACTTGTAAATCTTTCACCCTTCGTAGTCGAGTGTGACAGTTAAGGTCCAGTATCATTGTTATAAAATAATAATTAATCAAAGTTCTTTTACTGCTATAGCGCAGTATCGGTGTTAATTTAAACATTTTGAGATGCAAACATGTGAATTTTAATTCTGCTAATTATACAATTAGCGAAGAAAAAACGAGTACGAAGGACAAGTGTAAAATAAATACGATTCACAGACCAGTCAGAACAACCTAATTTTTGATATAGTATAAAAATGAATTTATGATGGCAATTTCCTTTGCCCTTCAATCCTAAAACATCTCGTTAATTTTATTTAATGTCTATCGTTTTACGAAGAAATTGCGGTTTTAAATTGGAAATTAAATAAAGAAGCCTTTCAACGTAACCGCGTTTTTTTCTGGCGAAATATCCGTAGAGAAGTCGCATTGTTATCTATATTTATTCTTCTAATTTGAGGAAGTTTATCGAGATTGATATCGTGTGAGAAACATTCGGCGCCCGGATGTGAAAAAATGTCTGGCGGCCCATAAATGTGGTACGTCCATTGTCTGGTGTCCTATAATGTCTGACCAAAGACGGCATTAAGTCCCGGCGCCCCTCTATCTCTAGCTCTTGTGTTATGGTGGCCCTGTCTTTCTACTGGCCCTATTCTTCAACTGTAATTGTCCTCTTTTCTATTACTTCTTATGTTATTTCCTCGCAAGAATTTATTCTGCATCATTGTTTCGTCATAGCTTTAATCTTATCTATGTTTTGACACATTATATCTACTTTCGGATACTTTCTTGCTTCAATTTAAACAGCCAGTGTAACCGTGATGTTAAGAAAGGAAGTGTCGTTTGAAAAGTTTTGTTTTTAATTTATAAACATGGAAACAGGTTAGCTAGAAATAAAGTAGTCGTAGTAAACTGTAGATTGTTCGATATGTATGTGGATATTGTGAATTTTGTTTTCTTATAGGAGGAGGTAGGTTTTTATGGACTGTATTTTTTATTAAACTTTTAGCTGTCGTAATAAAAAAATAAGTACCCTACGTGTTCTTCCAGACTATGTTACTACTAGATCTGTGCCAAATTTTATGAAGATCCGTGTGATATTTCGGGGATACCTTCAAACAAACATCCATCTAAACTTTCGCATTTATAATATTAGTAAGGTGTAGCTTATTTCTGTTTAAAAGAAATTGGGTAAGTTAATTTAACATATCGTATTTGAAACAAGTAACCTTCAGCTCTTTTAGTAAATAAATACGATAGAGAAATAACACTGAGTAAGTTTTTAGTGAAAATA
>NW_013532703.1:1683432-1771111 GCF_000836235.2 Papilio xuthus | reverse complement strand
ACAAAGCGTATTGCGTTAAGCCGAGAGACATCTTCCTGTGTGTCGCAATCGATTCTGTGAGCACACTTTAAGTATGGGGATTTGGCGTCGTTTGCGACATGCGCAACCAAACGAAACACTTGTAACATCGTCATCCTTTTTCTCCTTCTTGAAAAAAATGAGACACACGTCTTTTTATAATTTCTTCAGCGAAACTAACGGTTTTAAACACATGATTTTTTTTATCTTATCACAATATACAGGATACAGCTACGGTCATCATAACATAAATATTTAACTGCGGTAGAACAATTCGTTTTAGGAGACAAGTTTTCTATTAAGGAAAAAGAAAATTGACTTATTTCCTTTAGCGTTTTTAGTATTCATTGGACAATTTAATGTCAACAATAAAATATGAGGTAAGGTTTTATGATTCAAATAAAATGACATCCAATACTTACCGTGAGTTTCAGACACCAAAATCTCTGTATAAAACATATCGTTTTTCCTGTCTTTGACAAAACAGAGGAAACAATATGTTTGTAAGGGTTTGTTGTATTTTGGTCTCGGGAACGCACAGTCAACCGAACTTATATAAATACTTCTTTTTTTTGTAAACATGGGACATAGTAAGTTATAGTTGTTCTTCTCTGAGCGAAATTTGTAGCATGTATGCGTCAGTAAAAAAAGTCAAACAAACTCCTCAAAATTCTGGACTTTTTTGTACTAAAATCGTTAATTACCTTTTACTTTTGTGTTATGACGAAACCTTATTAAATTCAATAAAGAAAAATTAATATTTTAATATACAATTTCGGAATAAAGGTATTAAATTACTAAAGGCTAAATGTAATTCTTAAAATTGCCGTTGGCGCGTTTTTCCGGAGCTTTTGATGTCTGAAATTGTAATTAAATAGACAGAGACGAAAGATGTAATTAAGGCTAAATGTACAGGATGTTTTGTATTTCATTATTTTTAATTAATCCTTAAAATAAGCGAAAAATAAAATAGGTTTTCCATTTTTGAACGAAAAAGCTGAATCATTTTTAAATGACTTTATATACATCCAATCTATATTTTAAAATAGAGACACAGAAATTTTTATTTAATAAACATCGTTATAATTGTGGGCTCCATATTTATATATACTGTGTACTGATTTAAGATCATTTACCGTTGTTTTCTAAGACCAAAATATCTGTATAAAATGTATGATCATCTTTGACAAAACAGAAGTTGTATCAGAAACCCACTATTAGTTACATTTGTAATCTAGATGTTCCGCAATAAAATCGATTTAAGCACTTACTTGAATTAGCCAACACGACTTGATTGATATGTGTAACGTAACTTGAGAGCGATAGACCGCTCTAATGGTTCAAGGCCGGCGAGATTTTGCGGTGTCGTGTCTAGACAACAACGTAAGCACTGATTCATTGAACGCTTAGTATGATGACGTCACTTATACACGGAAGGCATTTCTCAATGGCATAACTTTTTTTTGTAATACGATTTTACGTTAAAGGTATACAGAAGGTAAGACGAGAGAGATATTGCTATCTCAGGTTTTTGAAAGGAAATGAAAGGTTTGTTTTTTTTGTATTGAGTAGGCCCCGAAACTACCGTACTGATTTGAAAAATTCTTTCACTGTTGGGAAGCTACGCTCGCCCCAGTTGACATAGACTATATTTATTACTAAACTAGCTGTCGCCCGCGACTCTTTTTCCGTGGAAATTAAAAATACTCAAAAAGTAGCCTATGTATTCTTCCAAGACCTTGTTCTATAACTGTGCAAAATTTCATCAGAATCCGTGTAGCAGTTCCGGAGATACCGTCAAACAAACATCCAACTATCTAAACTTTCGCCTTTATAATATTAGCAAGATTAGGAAGATTGTATTTTATTTTCGCGCGGACGTAGTCGCGGGCAACTGTTATGTCTTATGTTCCTATGTATACGTGTTAAATATTGCACGTAGCAAATAGGTTTCTTTGATATATTTTCTTATCGTTTCCATTGACATTTAAACAAGGCACTTCATTATCATTCCAGTTCGGTTGTTAAAAAGTTCTTTGGTATAATTGCGCACCGTTGACCGAGTTACAGTTGGCTTGATTAATTAAACTAGTTTTTATCTTATATTTCTTGTACTTGAATTTATTTACGTAATATATAGTATGTTAAGTGAAATATCTATACTTAACTTCGCTGTTTCAAACTGTACATACTTATTCGTGCTACTGAGATCCGCAAAGCTTAGTCCTCTCTTGTAAAATGAAGGGTTACATTTATGTTTTCTTCCAATCATAAGCGTAAATATTTATATTTTTAGACATTATTAATAAGAATCCTTTGGCTCGAATGGCGCGTTTTCATTACAAAGTCAAGTGTCAGAATGATTAGTGAGGGAACGTAAACGTCGACATTTTAGTAAGGCTAATGCTGCGTTAGTATACCGGCACATCGCCGGACCTTCCTAACAGTACTTTTAAAAATGTTTTTATATCTTGGTTTTTGAAGTGGAAAATAATTTATTGAACGAAAAACATACTGTGTTATTTCAATGTGTCGATCTTCTATCACAGGTAAACGTTAGATGCCGTAAGCTTCTCATTTTTAAGCCATTAAACACTCTTTCAAGGCTCACTTATTCTGAATGCGTACTTTAGGTGATATCCCGTCTTAAGAGCAGACGCCTTCACATTTGAGTACACGTAAATATATATACAAGTTGCTAATACCTTGGCACCCTCGTGATATCGATTTTTTCGATGACTTGAATGAAAATGTTTTAGTGATGTGCCGCAATCGAAGTTCTTATCGATGAATTTTAAACAGTATTGACTATTGTTAATTTTGTTTTTACTCGAATTATGTAACTTTAAGTAGCCAAATGAAATCGTTAAAATAGTGAAGTGATTGCTGCCCATAGACATCTGCAATTAATAATGCGTTTGATAAGTTAATTGTTTGTAAATTATACTATACTAATTTTTGCCCTCGACTACGTCTGCGCGGAATTTAATAAGCAATAAAAAATAGCTTATGTTACTCAGTGATAATGTAATAATTAATAATTTTAATAGTAAAATAATTTTTGAAATCGGTTTAGTAGTTTTTGAATTTATTCGATACGTACAAAAGTACAAATCTCTCGTCTTTATAATATCAGTATAGATTAAGTGCCGCCGGTGATTCGGTCCGTGCGGAATTTTAAAAAAATCTTAATTAGTAGATTGTGTCCAGGCTATGTTCTACATCGGTACCAAATTTCAGCGAGATCCATATAGCCCTTCTCAAAATACCTTCTACGTACATCCATTCAAACGTTCGCATTTATAGTATTAGTAAGTTGTATTGATTGATTCCTTTTTAATGTTGTTTCATTTGATGTTTATAGTCCGAAACTAAGCTGTTTTAATAGAGTGAAGATATAAGAAGATTGCAAAATACAGTATGATAAAATTAACATTTTAGTACATTAGCTTTAACAATGAGTTAGATAAGCAGCTAGCCTTGGCTCCGGTAACTTCCTATAAGACAGGAAGTGGGACATTTGCATTTTATGTTAGTAATTTACATTCCAATCATATCGACAATCTCATCAATTAATCTATGTCTAATGTACTGGGAAGCTATTTTATCGTAGACTAACTGTCGCCCGCGACTCCGTCCGCGCGGAATTAACTATTAGTCGCAGCGTTATGTTATATAACCTAGAGGACTATATAAATGGACTATTCAACAAAAGAAGAATTTTTCAAATCGGACCAATAGTTCCAAACAAACAAACTCTTCTGTTTTATAATATTAGTATTGATTTTATATAATAACGACATCTCGCAGGGAGGCAACGATTGTTTTTCTGTCGACGTTTTGCCAGTGGAAACGGACTGTTATGATAGTTTACGAGATATTTGATTTTAATTAAAAATTGTAAAGAAATGTTATGAGATATTTGTATTTCCTTTATGCAGCTCGCAAATATCAATATTCGTTAAAACACTATTGGCACTTATCTTGATGACATTTTGTCCTTGTTAAATGAAGGTTTAGTTATAAAATTAAAAGCAAGTGACGTAACTCCTACATATGAGGCATTTAACTATAAAAACCTTTTAGCTTAACAAGAAAAGTTTACGCTCATGAACTATGGCCGTAACCTTTTTCAGCGTTAGTCGATTAAAAATAGAAAACTCGATAGCAAGCATGCGCATGTTTATATGTGCGAAACACGGCTCTTACGTTGTAGCGTTGACTGGACGTCGCTGCTGTTATGGAACTTGGTTAGTTTTTTATTTTTAAAAAGTTTTCTAACGTGCCAGTATTAATTGACTATAGAGTTTTTAATTGGTTTATTGCAGGATTCTTGTAAGACTTTTGGTTTGATACTCGTACGTACAGCTGTAGAAAGGACTTTGCCTTTTTTATGTTCATTTTGTTTTTTATGTCTTACGTATTTTAACCAGTCTGTAAAAACAGCTGTTTCGTGTTTTACTTTTAACACATTGACTGCCACCGACTCGCCTTGCGACTTTCATCTTAGTGATTTTCGATTTTTTGTCATCAGGTATCCAACATGCGATCGGTGGTCTCGCCTCGAAGCCGGAGCGTGATCTACTTATGCAGGACTTCATGACGGTAGAAACAACAAACTTCCCACACGAAGGTTCCAACCACACCCCCGCCCATCACTACTCTGAGTTCAAGTTTAAAACGTACGCTCCAATCGCGTTCAGATACTTTAGAGATCTCTTCGGCATACAGCCGGATGATTTCTTGGTAAGTATTCAATTGTTTTAAAATAATAGTCCAACAACCTTATAGAAAAACAAACAAACATCATGTAGAAGGCGGCCATTACACTTTTATTATTTCATTTTAAATGTTATTTTGTAGATTTTGCAAATATTTCTTTGAGTTTGATGTAGTTTTGTACAATTTTTAAGTTTTCATTTGGATAACATTATAGTAATTACTTTAGTGCAATATCAAGCGAATTAACGATCAGTTGATTGATTTTACTACATGTAAACGTAGTTGTATTGATACAAAATCGATTTCATTATCGAAGTATTTTGATTGGAACTCGATTAAATTAAACGATCGTGTGTAAACATTCATTGCCACCTACTCGCCATGCGAGTTCACTTGAACACATAAATGAATAACGGTAGCATTCAAAGTGTTAACATGTGTAATTGGTATATTGAGAATGCAACAAAATTTCTCTTGAAATTATAAAAAAAAAAACTTTATTTCATAGGATTATTAAACGTTATTTTTCGTATATATTAAATAACATAACAAATAACAAGTATTTGATAATAATCGCTTAGCGGTTAACATATTCTATAATTAACATCATTGTGGTACTGTTCGGTTAGATTTATCTACATGATTGCACTAGCGGTTGATTAGAAGTTGTTTAGCTATAGAGTTGATTTGTTTCGACCAGCGGGACTAGACGAAGTGTGTTCGCTCCGAAGCAATTCCATAGCCAACTTCAAAATTGTATAGAACTGACAAATAAGTCACGTGATTGTCACGCGTCAGTTCTATACATTATTGAAACTAGTTATGGAATCGCTTCGAAGCGAATACACTTTGTCTAGCACCGCAGCTCGACCGTCTTTGACAATCAGGATATTAGACAAGTGGTCAAAATAAAACTATAGTTAAACAAGATTTGATACGATCAGAGGCGCTTCTATCCCGTTTAGTTCTGTCAGAATTATTGTAAAGCCTATATGAGGATAAAAGAAAAAACCAGACATGAACAGAACGAAAAGTACTTTGTGTCAGACATAGTTCCAGTCACGCGGGTGTCAACTCTCGATACGTATCCCACTATTAGTTATTAGTAGGGTCGATTATCGTGCATACGTTACTTAAGAATAACAAATGACAGTTGTTAACTGTTATATTTTCCAGATGTCAATGAGCAGTGCACCATTACGCGAGTTGAGCAACCCCGGCGCGTCCGGCAGCATCTTCTACCTGACCAATGATGACGAGTTCATCATCAAGACAGTGCAGCACAAAGAGGGAGAGTTTCTACAGAAATTGTTGCCCGGATACTACTTAAACCTTGATCAGGTATTAATATTCATCTACATCATCAGCTCGCTATACGTCCCCACTGAGGGGCTCGGAGCCTACCCTTGTGTTGGTTGACTTCACACATATCTTTGAATTTCTTCTCAGATATGTGCAGGTTTCATCTACATATCACTTGAAAAACAGCCCACCTTATTAAAAGCCGTTACCCGTTAAAATATAATTGAAAACTAGCTATCCCGTGATTCCGTCCGCGCGGTATTAAAAAAATAATTGGTAGCCTATTTGTTCTTCCACGATGTTCTACATCTATGCCAAATTTCAGCGAGACTCATTTCCAAATGAATACTTTTCGTCAGCTAGTGATTACGTATTTTAAGTTTATGTCGCAGGCGAAACCAGGACTTTGTCGTTGCCATGGCAACCAGTAGTTATAACTCAGCTCCTTTGTTGTCAGAACCCCCGCACGCTCCTACCAAAGTTCTTCGGTTTATACTGCTACCAATGCAACAGCAAGAACGTGCGGTTGGTCGCAATGAACAACCTGCTGCCCTCCTCCGTCAAGTTGCACCAGAAGTACGATCTCAAAGGATCCACCTACAAGAGGAAGGTAAATGTTTGATAATGATTGACCTTGAACTAAATCTATCAAATCTTTATATACAAATAGTTGATGCCCGCGACTCCGTCCGCGCGGAAAAAAAAAACAAATAAAAGTAATAAATATCCTATGTGTTCTTCCAGGCTATATTCTACATCTATGCCTAATTTAATTTTAACAAACATCCATCCATCCATTCAAGAATTCTCATAATATTAGTAAGACTGGTTTATGTATTAAGCTGCGAATTATATATCACTGCTGATCTCAAGACTCAATAAGTGTTCATTAAGCAGTAGTAATATAATAGTTGCTGGTTTCTGAGACTATAATCTCCGTATAAAACATATCGTCATTCCTGTCATTATTTTAAGCAAAACAGATATAGCAATATGTTTTTAACGGAGATTTTGGTCTCAGAAACCCTCAATTAATGCAACGATTTAAAAAAAAAGTATCAAGCTTTTTTTGAAGTTTTGCTTTAACGAAAATATTTTTCCTTATCAGGCGAGCAAAACGGAACGACAAAAGAATTCACCAACTTACAAAGACTTGGACTTTATGGAGTATCATCCTGAAGGAATCTTTCTAGAAGCTGACACTTACAATGCGCTCATCAAGACGATGCAGAGAGACTGTCGAGTCTTGGAAAGTTTTAAGGTAAGCTTAACATGTAGAAGCAAGAAAGGTGTCCGGTCCACGCTAAATGGTCCGTGGTATCTGTCTACCCCGCTGGGTTTTGAACAGGTTTGAGTTATATTGCAAATTTTTAACGCTACATGACACTCTAATCTAATGTGTGATATGATAAAGTGTCATATACAGGTATTCTAACAAAATTCTCGCAAAGTAAATTCTTGTACATGGATTTACGTATCCAAAATAACAGACGATCGACCTACATATCGTTAAATCTAGATAAAAAAATACCATCTAAAATCTTCCCTAGATGGTAAATAGACGACACTTAACCAGCGTGGTTGTCTATGGCCTAATCACCCTTAACTTAGGGTAGCTGATGATGATGAATTAGACGGCTCTAACTAAGAATCCATAAGAAAAAAACAATCTTTATAAAAGTGTAATCTATCAGTAAATTTATAATTGTTAAAGACGAAAGTTAGGCGTCCATTGGTACCGGACGCACACCACGCACGGATTAAACGGATGCGGACGGTGCGGATGATGGCCGCAGCTTACTTAGCTATACTTAAATAAAGTACATTTTTTTTTTTCATTTTTGTATGATAAAAAAAAATAATTTAATATATCACAGATTATGGATTACTCCCTACTCGTCGGTATTCACAATTTGGATGAGGCTCAAAGAGAGAAGACTGAAGCGAGGAAGAGAACAGAATCTGGACAGAGCGACGGCGAAGATGATGTCGAACCGAAGTCGAGCGGACTCAATAGAACCAGGTAAAGATCTTGGAAACTGGACTAAATATTAATGATTATTGGTTAAGCTGGAGTGATGGCATTCTGCAGCCGGTGGTGTAATGTTTTTTTTTATAAAATATGTAAATAAATGAATATAGAAATATTAATATATTTTAACTAGATGTCGCGCGACACTTCCTCCGCGCGAGATTAAATAAAGATAGTAGCCGTTTCGCAGACATGCGTAAAAAATTTCATAAAAATCGGTCAAAATCAATTTAGATAAGTATGGGAACTAATATCGTTACACGTGAATTTTATATATACGATAAGTACATAAATATTCAAACATTATAAAAGATTATTTAAGTAAATTAAATAAAATTCAGCAAAATAAAGTTAAAATTTTTTGAAAAAGAATAGCTTCGGAATCTCCGATTTAGAGGTGAATACAGGCATTTTGAAATTTATATGAAAAAAAATATATCTTTATATGACTTCATACTTATAATAAAAATACTCTTGCTAGACACTTAAATGTAATATTTAATTAATAGAGAACATAATTAAGGATATATGTATATTTTCAGGAATAGAATACTGTATTATAGTAGGCTATGGTGACGGTATGTCTTTGAAACTTTCAGATCTGAGCAAGGCAAGGAGGATTTCGGGATGCAAGTGAAAAGGACTCAGTACGATATCTGTCTCTTTTATTTATGTACAGTCGAGGACATATATTTCCTACCCACTTCGGTTAAATATTATAAAAAGTTGTTGAATATGGCCTAGTCACCCTTATCTTTGGGAAGGCTCCGAGCCCTTCTTTAAGAATTTAAAGTGAGCTGATGATGATGAATAAAAATTGAAAACTTATGTCAAATATTAAATTATAGCTCTTAAGCTGCAGTGTAAATTCGATCTTAAGTGGGAAGGAAATTAATGTCTTTGACTGTGCAAATTGAATGTTTCGACTAATCACTGACTCGGAACTAATCCATTTTGAAATCTAGAATGTTCTAACATCTGTCTCTGTCTTTCATTTTGTTTTTAAATAATTCTAATATAGATTGTGCATGTATTAATGGCATGTCTATTTGTAACTAAAGTCTTTAAAATGATTTAATAATTCTATTTCATTTTAACTAAAATTTTGATTAAAAAGTAGGATTGGATGTGCTTATTATTGTAAATTGTTAATATATATTTTTTATGATTTATGAGCTTTATGGGGCCTTGCGGATCACGCTGTATACAACAATTCGATTAAAAAGCGTCCGACAAGCCACAGCGAGGTGTTGAATGGAAGTATGGCTTGTCGGTCACATAGTCCGACACGGCCTGATTGAAACATTAGCTTGTCATGGCAGCTAACGTGTTAAAAGAAGTTCCTTTAGGCAAGGTTCCGAAGATACTGACAGCGTTCCCCTTTGAATAGCTAAACTTTAACAGTGGTAGAGCCCGCTTTAACATCTTCGCACGAATCGGCCCGGCGCGCCCGGTGAAATACCACGACCACACAGAAGACAGGCGTGAAGTGGAAGCAATTCCGCGTTTCGTCTGATGAGTGTGCGTCCCGGAGGCCTAATTTAGTCCTCTTTCCTTTCCCATCCTTTTCTTTATAAGGAAAGGATGGGAAGTGGAAGTGGACTTTACGGATGAGAGGATGCATGGAAAGGGAAGATATTTTCTTTCTGTGCATCCTCTCCTCCGTCGATTAAAGGTAGGCAGCGCATATGCAATTGCGTATGTCTATGGGCAGCAGTCACTTCGCTATTTCAGCGATTTCAGGTGGCTGCCCGCTCGTTTGCCACCTTTTGATATAAAAAAAAAACTAATTTTTTGTCCGAGGTTGTTGCCTGCTCTTCGGTCCCTTGTGATGTTGATTAACTTTGTTTCTAATTGTTAAGTGGTAATGCATTAACATTTGCGGTACTTATGGTTGTATGTATTGTGTATGAATGTTGTATGATGCAGGTCTATCAACCGGCAGCGGCTGGTGGCGCATTCCACGGCGATGGAGAGCATCCAGGCGGAGAGTGAACCCATTGATGAGGAGGAGGATGTGCCGTAAGATATATCAAAATTATTTATACAGCCTATCTGAATTATTACAAGTTTATATATGTATATCTGAATGAAAATCTTTTTAATATTAGTTCTTTTTTTTCATTTAACCTTAATTGTTTTATGTCAGTGTATAAATTAATTGCGTGAGTTGAAATTGACAGTTTCGCAGATTTTGGTTTTTATAATAGTAGATGATTTTTTTTTTCGTATTTTACGGTGACACACGATCAAGTGGCCACCTGAATTCGTTGAAAAGAAAAGCGATCACTGCCCATAAATATCGTAGCTGTTGCGTTATAGGCGTTTCCTCTTCCCTCAAAGTCACTTTCCATTTCTATCCCTTATAAGAAAAAGTTGGGAAGGGAAAAAGGATTAGGCCTCCGGTACGCAAGCCCATCAGATTGTACGTGGAATTGCTTCCACTTAAGACATGTCTTCTGTGAGGTGTGGCCATTATTAAACGTTTAGAAGAAGTAAAGTATAGTTTGAATATAAATTTCTATTGGTGTATGTACGCAGGCCGGGCGGCATTCCGGCGCGGAACGCTCGCGGCGAGCGGCTGCTTCTCTTCCTCGGCATCATCGACATCCTACAGTCTTACCGTCTGCGCAAGAAGCTCGAGCACACCTGGAAGAGCATGATACACGACGGAGTGAGTACCGCTTACACACCACTGGCCCA
The DNA here is from genome assembly GCF_000836235.2 of Papilio xuthus. Classification (NCBI taxonomy): domain Eukaryota; kingdom Metazoa; phylum Arthropoda; class Insecta; order Lepidoptera; family Papilionidae; genus Papilio; species Papilio xuthus. Next base: position 1,760,334 of record NW_013532703.1, on the reverse strand, counting down.
CAACTGTCACACCACTGTCACACCGCTGACATACCACTGGCCCACAACTGTCACACCACTGTCACACCACTGACACACCACTGTCACACCACTGTCACACCACTGTCACACCACTGACACACCACTGTCACACCACTGTCACACCACTGACACACCACTGTCACACCACTGTCATACCGCTGACATACCACTGGCCCAAAACTGTCACGCCACAAAAAGTTGAAAAATAGCCTATAAGTTAATTAGTTATTTATAACTTCCCTTCGAAGTCTCGTCAAAATCGATCCAGACGTTCCAGAGATTACCGGGTCCCGGAACAACCGCGGTCTTGCGGACAAACATACTATAGAAAAATTTTTTTTTTTTAATAGTAGTTTGAACAAAATATGAAAAAATTTCAATATTACATACAGACACTCTTACTTTATTATTATCTATAGAATATAGTGACTGTTCTGTGGTGGTGTGTGGAAACCCTTGATATGATAATTTAGATGTAAAATTTAATGTTTTCAGGACACAGTTTCAGTGCACAGACCGAGCTTCTATGCGCAAAGGTTTCTAGACTTCATGGGAAAAACTGTATTTAAGAAAATACCTTCGTGTGAGTACATTTTTATACTTATTTATGTAACATGTTAATTCTTTGAACATAACTTTTACAGGAATTACCATGGGTTTCTGAGACTAAAATCTCTGTATAAAACATAGCGTCATTATCTTTGACAAAATTGAGGTATGGTTTAAACCAGTGGTTCCCAAACTTATTTTGACTAATGCCCACTTTGAGAATAAATATTTTTTTAGCGCCCCCATATTTTCACATTTTTAAAAACCACTATAACTTCAAATTAAATTAATTAATTATTGTGACCTATATATGTATATTAACGGAGAATTCTAAACGAAACTTTTACTATAACCCGCAACTTGAGACCTGCAGCGCCCACAAGGGGGCGTTATCGTCCACTTTGGTAAAGACTGTTTTAAACGGAGGTTTAGGCCTCAGAAACCCACGGTTATATGTTAAACAAATAAAAAATTATTAAGAAAATTAACATAATAGCAGGAATTAATATGTCAATCAGATGTCTTTTCTTTTCCTTTTCTAAGTTATCTTTCTAATCTTATCTTTGCAAGTTGTCATCCATTATTAGTTGAGAATGTCATTTTGCTACGACTTAGATCGGCTTTAAAAATGATGTGTAGGCGATATAGATTCATTTATCATCTTTAACTGTTGTACACAGAGTTGTTAATTGTAACACTAAGTGACAACTTAAAGACTCTGAGTACAGCAGTTAGATCCCTTGATGTGCTCTATGTAATAACTAACTCTATGTTATAATTTTTATGTTATAATCAAAAATTTACTAAATGCTTTCGGAAGGTTTGTAAGTGAAGGAAAATTTAACTATGTATAATATTATATATTTATGTTTAGGAAATCAAATTTCAAACAAAGAAATTTTTTTTTTTCGAATTTTCTAACACATTCAATGTCATTACTATTTTTAACTGTAAATGTAAAGTTGCTGGCAAATCGGTAGCATTGAACGTGTTAACATTTCGTAAATTAAAGCAGAGTATTAAAATATCTATGTTTAAATTTCTCTAACACGTTATATATTTTATTGGTTTAATTCGTCCATTTCGCTTTTACCTCATGTTTTCCATTCCACATCCCTCATCCATCTTAATATTGAATAAATTTAAATTATTTTCTTTTGTATAAGTATTAATTTTATCAGTACACTTAGTTCCTCGATATTTTTTTAAATAGAAAATTTAAAAAATGCAATTTTATTCAATAGAATCTCTTTAAAGCATTATATTAGTTTTAAAAATATAGAAAATATGTAAAAAAATCTTTTCGAATAGAATATTTCCTTACAAATTATTATTAAAAATGTCCTAAATATTTACCTTGTCTCCTTTTATATACCTATCATATAACATCTATGCTTTAATTAACAACTAAACGCAAATAACAAGAGCTCAATTGTTGGCCAGTGGACCTGCCCGAGATCAAAGGCAACCACCGCAAGTTCCGCACCCTGGTCACGAGCTACATAGGTACTGTAGGGCCGCGACTTCGCGCTGTTTTATATGTCTTTTGTGTGCGTCTTTACCCTGTCGCAGTCTTACTTGATCGGAGTTAAGTTAGACCTGTTTGATAAAGTACAGTCGGAAAAAATCGACGCATTAAAAACATTTTTTTGTTAAATGTTCACTATTAATAGAAAATATCTCAAATGGACAAAATTGAATCTTTGTCCTTTGAAATAAATTACATTTAGTAAAATTATATAATTTGAAAATTAACAAACGTTTAAATAACCTCGTTAGTATTAATTAATTAATTACAACTGTTGAAAAATTTTTTTTGGCGACTGTACATTTTTTAAAAATTTCTTGAAAACGTCATCCTTTTCAAGTAAGATTGTGGTAATTTGTAGTATAGGGGCGGGTGTTGGTGTATTAAAATTACTAATTTTAGTATAATTTGTCATGTTTTCATATTACTACTATAGTCCGTTCGCGTTAAGAAAATAGTGAGTAATCGTTGTCCACCGGCCTTTCCACGCCCCGCAGTCAATTAAAATGCAAGAAATTAAAAAAATCGAGTACACATTGTCCAGTTGAAGTCAGACCTTCGAACAGAATGGTTGTGTATTTTGCGTGTTACTCGTTCAACATTAAATTTTGAAAATGAATACCTCACATATTGGAAAGAACAAAAGTGGATCAATAATCCATAGCGGAGAGAGACGCGTAATTTACAATGTTTATATTTATTACAATTTTTACTCCACTGTGAATACACCTTTACCCTGTAGTTGCACTGATCAATCACTATTTTCTTAACGTGAACGGACTAAAGTAGTATAGAAGTTGATAGTACTTTCTTGGTAGTTTTATCTGTAGATTAAAAAATAACTATTTGTCTATTAAATTCCTTAAATACAGTTATATTGTGTTTGTCTATGCTTCAAATTATAAACCTATATTGTATTTGTTTAGAAGTCATATATATGTAAAAATAGCTTGTTCTTGAAATCTAGTCCATTAATTTAAAAAAAAATCATTATCTTGTTTGAGGATATATGACCTAATTGTTTAATAGATAAAGCTAGTTTTCTTAAGTATTATGAATAACTTTCTATTATTTCTAATAATATGTATTTAAAATCAGTTTTAAGATAAAATATTGAATAAATTTCTTAACGAAGCCACCAACACCCTAACCTTTATTTTAGTAGGCGTTTTTTTATGTTCGTGAATGTGATATTGTTAACGTCTAAATTTTCTTTTATATTAAGTTCAACAAAGCAATATTTTAAATGCATTTTTGTCTTAGGCATGTATGAGTAAAAGTTAATAATTTTTTTTAATGCAGTTTTTTATGTTTTTTTTTATTTTCAAAAATATTGACACTGGCATGACAATATTTTGTAATAAGGTAATTTTAAAGTCATGCACGCCCCCCATTCCCCCCTGATTTTATGAATGTTGCCATATGAAAATAATATCTGTGTTTTTTTTCCATTTTTTCTTTCAAACAATTGTCCGTAATCGGATTCTCGCGCGCGTCACTGGAGGTCTGAGTAAGTCTAAGGATTGATGGATTGATTGTCCGTTACAAGCATGATAATGTGATCGTTCGCCGTATTGCCTGGAACCTTCTTTGTCCTTTCATACAGTCATTGTCTCTTCGAAAACGTTTAGTGCAAAAACAAAAAAAAATTACAAAAAAAAATTGTCTTCTATTTTCTTACATATTTTAACAATATTGCTATTAATATGCATCTAAACGTTTTCTTTTTTTTTATTTGTTGGTGTTTCAGCGTTGTACCACATGTCAGTGGCTCCATCGACAATTTTTTGTGTTTTTTTTCCATTTCCCCGGTAGTTAGTGGCCTGGATTGTAGTTTTCATACTTGCTATGATTTTTTAAGCACTACTTTCGATTTTGAATTTTTTAAATCGATTTTCTTTTTCAAAAATTCTAACAATGATTAAAGGAAACTCTTTTCTCATTCTGATACAAATTCTGAATTATTAAGTACACGACAATTCTCTTGGGCATGTCTCTATCTGATTTTTTTTAATAACTATTTTTATTTTAAAATAGCTTTTAAATAAAAAAGTTATAATTTGCTACGCCTATGGAATAAATATTTTGCAAAGCTTAAATTTTTTATTCAATAGTTTTTATACACTATATTTTTTTTTTAATTTTTTATTTTTTAGCTTGAAGTATCGTGATGTGATTTGAAATTAATTTTGTAAATACTTATTCGAACATTATTTAAATTAGTAATACCATCACGATACTTTGTATAAGGCTATGAAAGAATAATGTGATTTTAATGTTTAAATGTTTTGTAGCCCTGAAACACTCACCTTCGAAGAGGAAAAGCATCGCCAAGCCGATTAAGCCATTGGAAGAAATTGATACGCCAGGTAATTTTTTTTTTTAAGTAGAGTACTCGTAATACTAATAATGTAGTGGTTAGATTAACAAAATTAATTTAAGTTAAATACGGGTAGCTAGGTTACCTATTCCTAACATTAAGTGAATGCGACAGTATTTTTTGGTACTTATTTATTATACATTTCAGTTTATTTTTGTTCCCACCCCACATCCTGTCCGGTGTATGCGACCTATTTGATGTTTTTATTTTTTTTTCCGACTACAAAAGGTTTTTTCATTTTTTTTAATATGATGATTTACCCTTTTGACTCTCCGCGTGTTTAGTGTTCTGCAACGCTACGCATTTTTGTGACGTTTAATTTATACGTGCTAACGGTGTTGGTCAGTGTGTAAGCCGATGGTAACGGCAAGGTTCAGCTGCCTGTCGGGTGAAAATAAACTGAAATGTATCACCAAAGCAAAACCAAAGAGCCTTGTGTTACTTTTAACATGGCCGTCTGTTACGCAGGGCGAAAACTCGTCGGCAGAACGATTAAGGACTATAACCCTGAAATACTTCTAAGGCAAACGTCCCGATTGTCTCCGAGATCTTCCTTAAGATCTAGCATGAGTGACTTTACCGATACGACAATATCGACGTGGAACCAGAAGCCGCGCATCCCCCAGATACCAACAGAGTACCCATCGGTGCTATCCGACAGATTGAAGATAATCGACCGTGACCGTATCGGCACTTTCCAAAGACGCACAGACTTTGACACTTCCAATTTAACGTCCAGAGAAGCCGGACCCTCATTCGCGGACAATGTGTACAGATCTTCGATTCAAGATAGAATGGAATCATTATCAGATCAATTAACTAAAGTCTTGTGCACCGGAGCTGGAAGTACACATATAAACGGCAGTCTGGCCGACAGCGGCATACAGACTGACAATACCAGTACGAGCGTACCACAAATATACATAGCCGAACCTCATACAACCTTCCCACCAGTTATCAAGATACTAAAAGACGCCGCTGTTGATACTAGAAACGAGAACAATCTTCAAGATATACCCTTCATCGATGAAGACGATGAAGAGAAGCAAAAGAGACGGTCGAACATTCTAGAGAAACACAAGAGCATGTCTAATATACCAGAGAAGATTGACGAGGTCAGCTCGATAGAACACTCAAACGAGAGACTATCGAGTAGCCTAAACAGAGCTAAATCTCCAACTTTTGTGGAGAAATTCAAGAAATTCTTCATGGATATTGGATTAGTTAAGACAGACAGTGCATCGATATCAGAAACGCCACTAAGGGAACCCAGCACGTTACCTAAAAGTCTGAACTCCAGTTACAGAACGAGAAGTGTAACTCCAATAAGATCGGAAGCAAGAGAAGCATCCACTTTACCGAAAGATATGAGGTTTCGTAAAGTAAGATCAACTCAAACCGTCTATATAAGACCGGAGTCCCCAATTCCAATAATAAATAGTGACGTTGGAAGTCAAACAAACGAACATGTATCGGTTGTACAATTGAACGGTGATGAACATATAAGAGATTCAGAATCTGAGAGATATATTAAAGAGGTTGTATATGTAAGGAGTTTGGATAAAGCTGAAATATATTCTGGCAATGATAGTGGTAGCACCATAATTATTGTACCACCAGCTGATTGAAGACATTAGAACCTTTATGGTTTAAATTTATATTTGTTGAATGTCAAGGAGTTGCCAAATTGCAATTGTAATGTCTGGCTGAATATGATTCTTATATTATTACTAAATGAGTTTGGAAGTGGTTTTCAGAGATCAAAATATCCATTTAAAATATTGTTATCTGTCTTGTCTCATCTCTATGGTTTTATATGGAGATTTTGGTCTCGGAAGTTCGCAAACCCACGGTTAGTCTTTTGTTTATTATTTTCGTTTGAATATTCAGTTGGATACTGTCGATATGTGAAAGAAAATTGTATTTTTAAATTTTGCTTCAAGTAAAAATAATGCAATAATTTTTAGGGTTTCAAAAAGTTTTTATTTGACTTTAAAATTGGAATGTTCTTTTCTGAGGTTTTAAGCAGATCCTGACAATATTTATGTAGATATTTTCTCCGATTTGTGTAATATTTTTTTTTTAATTTATTTGATTCACGATGTTTTATAATTTGTATCCAAATAAGGTTAGAAACTGATTTTTTAATTTTTTCTATTTAATAACACGTTAAAATGATTTAATTTATATTTTTATTGATAATAATTTGAACACAAGATTTTTTTTTAAATTTTTATTAGCTAATTTCTAATGTTGTATACGTTATGTTGATTTTTTTTTGTCCCCATATAAAAGATATTTGTAATATAGTGTTTTTAAAACGAATAATTGGTAAATAAATAATTTAAAATATGACGTATCATTAGCCACCGAGTAATTGAATATTTATTTGCTGGGCAAATCATTTTTTTCTTTATTTGATACATTATGTTACATTCCTTACACTGAAAAAAAATCTGTCACAATATTTTTTTTAATAATTTATGGTTTTTTATTTTTTAAATAATTAAATACATGTATGTAAAGGCATCTGAACAATGAATGCAATTGCTTATAAAAATACAGTAATATCAATTTAAAACTCTGCCTCAAGAAAATAATTTTTTTTATTGCAAAGGGCGTCTATTACTTAATTTTTTTTTTTTAATTTGAATTTAATAAAACTTTAAAGGTTTTAAGAAATATAGTAAAGCCCTTCAATTGACATTGTTCTGTATCAATGTAATTTAAAAGATTGAAATTTCCAGTTTTTTCAATTCGTTTATTAATTATTTTTGTCCTTTATCTTTGACATAGTGAGATAAACCACTAATCTTATGAAGTCAACTATATTTAGACAACTAGAAACTGACCTTGAGAGATTTTGTACGGATGATTTGCGTTGAACGTTTTATGGATGAAATGACTAAGCGAAAAACAGCCTTATTTCAACGGACTAAGGTAGACTTTCCTCTTTACCTTCCTTTTTGTTAGGAATTATTTAATATCCTTCCTTTTAATATTACTTATATGTTTTGTTATGTATTAGAACATGATATATACGGGCCTTATATTAAATTATATTCATACAATCTGCTTCATTATTCTTAAAGGTACATGTCCATTGTCTCGCGTCGCACACACCGAACACGGCCGTCAACGGATTTTAATTTGCTTTTTAAATACAAAGCAAATCCATTTTATCCGTGCGTGCAATACGTCCGGCGCGGGACAATGGATACTTACCTAAATAGTTACCCTATTAGACTATTCTCGTATGTCAAAAACCAGTTTAAACTAATTTATTCTTAGTAATATTAATATATAAGAGGGATTTGTATATAATGAATACCAAATATATTTGTGAATTGTTTGCTACTATGTTGAATGTTGTATATTGAATGTGCTTCTCTTCCTATGTGTATGATAGGGTTTTATGTATATAATGCAATAGCACACCTCAAATGGATCTTAATGGATATTTATTAATGTTGAAATAAATGAGATTTATACTTTATTATGTTTTATTTTTTAAATTTCTCGATCATAGTGTGTCTCTTAAAGAATCCATAATACTTGAGTGTTTGTGGATTTTGTTTGAATATTTTACACACGCTCTGGGATTTTATTCGTCAATCGCCTTCCATTATTACCTCAGATTAAGACTTGTCAAAAGGGTTAAAAATTATAGAAATAAAAAATATATATGTCACGTTCCAATTTACATCTAATTTTAAATAAAGTATGTTGACAAGTCTATGATAGCATGAAATGTGACAGTTACAAATGATATAAAATAGGGTTGCCATAATTTATTTATTTAGTGTTGCCATTTTATAACATATTCAAAAGATGTCGAGAATTAAAGTAACGACTTTATGTGTGATGTTATTTGTATGAATTTGAATGTTTTGCACGCTTTCTATGGATTAGGTGCGGCAAGCTCTAGTGGCGCCGTCAAAGCAGGTGAGACTGATATTATGTTTGAATATATAACTGTAAATTAATTGCTATATATTTCGTGTATATAAGAATATATGCGCTCAATAAAAGTGCTATTGCTTTTATTATATGTATGTAAAAAATCTGTGCTTTTTTTAAAAACGTAAACGTTTACGATCCCAATAATTAATATTATTGTTGTTGATTAAAGCAGTTGCTATAAAAGTATTAAATTTAGTCTATTTTTCTATTATAAGTAACTTTAACCTTAATTGTATCAATTTTGTTTTCATGCTGCTATTGACCTATCGGATCTTTTACTATTGGGTATCGTTTTACTTTTCACTCTCTCCTACAAATCTGCATGCTGTTGTTTTATTTCATCTATGTTCAATAATTAATATCAATGCACCAATAATAAATACGTTCCTTTGGCGGTCAAGCTCCATCTAAAAAATATAAATACAAACACACTATTTTGGACATATAATTTATCTTATTCAACTATCGTAACTAACTACGCTTCCATTTTGAACACAAAAAAAATAATATTTTTTATTTGTTATACTTATATTTGTTAATATTTTCCTTGATTCGTGCCAAATCTGTTTATATACAATTTTATTCGTATTAAAATAAAACCTATACAAATATTTCGAGTGTTTTTATGTCCCTTCAGTCTCCCTATCTGACGTCACAACGCATATAACGCCTACATCGGTGACGTCACCAGTGTCAACCGCAGCGAAGGTCACACAGATATCCACAAAGACAACTTTAGAACCAGACGTAGCTTTCCCAGCGGTGTTAAAAGGATCTCAAAAGCAGAGGGTACCGCCCCCCGTGCCTCCCAGAGGATCCCCGAAGGCAAAACGCGGGGGTCACTCTCAATCCGGTCATGAACCTAAAGGTGATTATTCAACTTTAAACGTATCGGCCAACGACAATCCTTTAAAACGTATTGCAAGTAGTGATGATGATTTTGGCTTTTATGGGCATGATGTTAAATTTAAAGAAATTAGTGCATGCCGTGTTGCAACTTCTATGTCCAATTATTCAGATAGAATTCCAAAATTAGGAGGTTCTAATGACTATTTAAATTATGTCGAAGATGAAGACATTGTAACTAATAGAACAAATTCCGGTAAAGATTTGGTCGCCCAAAGAAATATGATGGCAAAGTTTAATATTGACAAAGTCGTGAGAGAACATTTGGATACAGGAGATTACGATGGGATATCATTTACTGAGTCCAGTGATGAGGAAAGTATCATTGCTGTCGAAGTCAATGATTACGGCGATGATAGTGACGAAAAAGTTACCTCAAGCAGTCCTAAGGTTACCTCAAAATCTAAAAATCCTCTGCACTTCATTATCAGACAAAAGAAGCAGCCAAAGAAAGAAATCAAATCAACACCAAAAATAGTTAAAAATTCATCAAGTGACTCATCTCCTGATATAGTTCAACAACGTCCAGTATCAAAACCTCTTATTAAAACGATACCATTGAAAAAAGAACCAGAGAAAAATATCGATAATGATGTTGATGCAAGCAAAAGTTCTTCTAAACCTGGATTAATGTATGGTCTATCAAAGAAATTTAATTTCAATCAATCTAAAAAAGAGAAACCTCGTGACAAAGAACCACAGAAAATTAAACCAAAAATCGAGATTAGAACTTATAGCGAAGAGCATTCAGAAGGAGTGACTAAAGATGTTGTTTTCGGTACTAAAGCAAAATCAAAAATAGACATGTTTCAAAAGAATATAAAGGAGATGCAAGCAGATGATAACGAACCAGGTTATACACCTTCTGCAGCAACAGCAAAGCCAAGAAGACCACCAACGATAAGACGACGTGATAAAGTCAGTGAAACTAAGAAGATATTTGAAAAACCTCCAGCTCCAAAACCGCCAATATTCAGAGATCCAAAACCTAATATATCTAATGTCACAAATGAAAAGCCCATAGCACCCAAGCCTTTTAGTGGCAATGTACACGATAAAATAAGAAAGTTCACAGTAGTTCCTGTACCTGAACCTAAGACCTATCCAAAACCACCAGCTCCAAAACTCAGACAAAGTTTCAAAAGGAAACCAGAAAGGAATAAATTTATGGTAGTGACAAAAGACGTGGAAGAATACGTGTAGCTTAATTTGAGAACATGAAACCAAAAGTGCCTTTTGTACCACATTAACGTTACCGCATATTGTGTGAAATTAACTGAAATATAAAGAAATAACTATGTCGTCTTTTTGCATGGTATTTTGTGATTTTTTTCATATTGTACCCATGTCTAGCTCTATGCTAGTTGTAGACGAAGCTTAATTGTTATTTAAGTGTACTTTCATTCGTGTTGTGTCTTGCATGTGTTATGGAAAACATTTTTTCATACACCTTGAAAAGACGAGCCTTATAGTCTATACACAAACAATTCTTTGCATATCCACTTTTGTCATAGAAACTGTACCTTTGTTATACACATTTGTCATTCTATTTCGTGCTAGTGCATTTTAGTTATCACAATTAACATATTCTAACAAAGTAGTTCGTATTTCATACTTTTATTGCATCAAAAGAAATATGAATGTCATATTTTCGTTCTACCCTCTCGCTAGTGTATTAGCTACAGTAGGATCGTGTAGTAACGCTAGTGTTTCGTCAGCCGCGGGCGTGTGCTGCTCGACCCCGCCGCCGCCGTTCGAGGAAGCGCCACCACCCCGCACCAGCCGGACCAACTCGTCGTCGACAACCTCTTCGAGTGCATCAGGTCGCCGGCGCGGTGCATCCAGCGCGGCTAGCGTCGTTACCACATCCTCTGCTTCGTCTTTAGCATTGACACCCGCAGCGTTAAGCAGTGCGAGGAGTAACGAAGCCAGGTACAGTATTTAAGGCACGCGTCCATTGGTCCGCGCCGGACGCAACGCACTCACGGCCCGCATTTTAATTTGCTTTGTATGATTTTGCATAGCGTTGCGTCCATCATCCGCGTTACCCGCATCGAAATAAGCAAATCCAATTAATCCGCGCGTGCGGTGCTTACGTCGCGGTCCATTGGACGTGTACCATTAAATCCCTTTTCTACTAAGCGACTGAGCGTGATAATTATTTCAAAACCCTGCCAATTGTCAATTGCCCATAACAGTATTCAGGTGCGTTGCGAGACACGATAAAAGTGAAGATTCTAGAACCGAATAATTTTCATGTCCATGTCCATGGGCGTCGTTGAACACCTCGGTGTTCCTGCTGCTCGTTTGCCCCCTTTTGTTATAAAAAAATATATAAAAAGTCGCGTACTTAGGCAGAGGTCGAAAGGAGGAATTGAACCTTTAATTATGTTAATTTGTATTTCGTGTTTCCAGTGTATGTTGGACGCCGCCGGCGTCAGTAGAGGGGTCGACGCCAACTTGGACAGAAGGCACGCCGAGCTTCACCGAGTCTAGTAGTAGTGAACAAGGTTTGTTTCATTTTAAATACTGATTTATATTAATAGAACATGCAATTTTTAATTTTTTGCGACAAATAAATACGTGTACTTATGTGTATTATCTCTAGGCTACCCCATCACCCCCGCACGCGGTGCCACCCCGAATGAGGGTCGTCGCTCCCCCCGCGCGCCGCCGCCTCCTGCACGAATCAACCCCCCAACCACCATCAATTGTCTCACCAGCGAAGTGGTAAGTTGATATCACAGTTACGGATATAAGGTTAAGTAAACGATCGACCAATCACAAAATTTTATCATATTTTTTTTTTAATCTGTGTTAAATTTGAATTTACAATATATAGTCTGTGACTCTGTCAGTCGTTCTAATATAGTCCCAAAAACTTATCTAGCCCGGTAAGAATCTCCATATAAAAAACTAGTATGGCAGAAGAAAATAGTATGACACACTTCTAGACAAGACAAGACAGCTGTAGTGCTTTATGATTTCACTTCTGTCACCGGGCCAGATAAGATTGTCGCATTATAATTCAAGAAACGTCACTAACCTGGCAGCACTAGCCAATACATGGTGGAGGATTCAGTTAACTTTTATTGCAGATTTATTACGTACTAATTGATTGGCAATTATATTGAAAGTAACACTAAATATAATTCAAAAGAAATAAATATTTGAATCGTTAAGTCGTCCAAATCATAGATTAAATATTTCGTTAAAAAAAAATTGCAGTCAATCACTTAGTCGTTATTAATCTATGGGCACTTTGCATTAGTTATGCAAAAGCTTTTATACTAAATTAGTAGATATTAACGGTATTATAAGAAAAAAAATATGGTCATTTATGGAATATATAAATATTAAAAATATATTTTTAATCTACCGTTAGTCTTTACAAAATTTGTTGACGCATATAATGCCTATTTTATGAAACTTATGTATTTATATTTCAGTGCATTTTCTTTATAATAATGCTATATTTTTATTTTGGACGCTGCTTTCATGGTGGATGGTATAGTTGCACTTAAAAGAACGAGTAGAAAAAGATTATAAATGATTAACATATAGCAATATATTATTCAATCGCTTCGAAGTTTTATAACAGTTTTGATGCTAGCTTTTAGATATTTACCCGATTATTAAGAATTTTAAATGTTGATGGTGCTTCCATTTAAGAAGTACGAAATTTCAATGTGGCTCAGAACATTTTTTTAAACCAATTTACGTTAGGATTTTTTTTTATTTCGGTACTTTTGTGTGCTGATAGTTTTAAAGGATTAAAACAAAAAAAGGTTTTATATGATGCGCTCTGGCAGCTTAGAAATTACTTTTAATTTATATTCAAGACTATTTGTGCGAAATAACGTAGCCAATGACTTGTATTGTGGTTTTCAAATATCTTGGCGGCTCGGAACAGCGCACGATTGCAGTAAACAATTTTAGGTATAGTAGCGCGTAAAAGAATGCGTTGCTCACCTTGAGCTGCCAAAGAATTTGAATGATTAATACAGAGTTTATATATTGCAATATATTATGCTTATTCTATACATTTCAATGTAGTCAGCGCTCATCATATATTACGTCAAAATATATAAAAAAGAAATAGATTTGTTGAACTGGTAACATAGATGATTTTATATCTATTTCTCTATTAAAATAGAAGTTATAGATATCCTAAACTCATATATAGCGTGTCCCAAAATTCAACGAAAACTCGGTACTGGTGTATAGACAGGTCGACAACTACATAGGGAAAAATATTTAAAAACTCCCAACTTTTTTTTTGTTTAAAAGTTACATTAACTTTTTAACTTTTCTTATAATTTGACACCCTCCATCATATGATTAGATACTGTGGCTACAAATTTAAACAATACCCTGCATTTTTTTTTGTATTAGCTATACACCAGTACCGACCGGCTTATCGTTGAATTTTGGGACACGCCGTATATTTTAGAAATCGTTTCATCATTATAGTTAATAATTCATTTATTTTTGGATTATTATATTAATAAATAATAATAATAATGGCATTCATTGTTGCCATTCGCTCATTAAATTAAAAAGAAATGTAACAACGATTCAGTAACATATTTTAATATATGCATTTTGAAATTATTAAGAGATATCTTAATGAAATGACTGACACTTGAAATATTTATTTAATCAAAATTATTTAATTATTTTTGGTTGGTAACACTTTTTTTTGTTTTCAAAACATCTGTAGTTTTCATACTACTGTGTACACTTCTTAGTGGTTCTTTTAAATATTACAATTATCGATCTGTTATTGTGTTCTGTTGTTTTCTGAGCCATAATTTTAAATGACAAATATACTTTTAATCATTCATAAAATTGTTTGTTGAAAATGTTAACACGTTTGCATAGTACAAATTGAAATTAAAAACTAGGTTAATTTATATTAATACGTTATTTAATATATCTCGTGGTTTTAGCCAATCGTTTGATCGTAGATTTATGGCCTATAGACAGAGTAACACACATGACGTCTAATTAGTCAAATGATGGCAACACTGAGGAAATTTACCTCTATAAATGGACTGGTTATAAGATGTAGTACTTTGTGCTTATTTGATATTCACCATTTTAGCGCTGTTAGTAGCGGTTTATTGTGATGGCGTGGATTCGAACTAACAACTTTTAGGCATTATTTGTTAGAATCCTTTGGCGTGAATAGCGCGCTTTCGTTACAAAGTGAAGTGTCAGAATGATTACTGAGAGGACATAAACGTCGACATTTTAGTAAGGCTAGTGTTGCGCCAATACACCGGTACAGTGTCGGATTTTCTTCCTAACATAATATATCTATATACATGAAAGAAAGTCGTGTTAGTTACGCTATTTATAATTCAAGAACGGCTTTACCGATATGGCTGAAAATTGGTGAGGAGGTAGCTTAGAGCCAGGAGACGGACATAGGATAATATTTATTCATTTGTTTTTTTTTCCGAATTTATGCCTTGAAGAGCCGCTTTTTATTTAACTTACTAATATTATAAATGCGAATGTTTAGATGGATGGATGGAATGGCTACACTAATTAAGTTTTCTTATATATCCACGCGAATGGAGTCGCGGGCGACAGCTAGTAGGTAGATATAATTAACTGTAATAGAACATCAATAGGAGCGTTTACGAACGTAGCAAAAACTGTCATTACAAAGAAATCGCCTATCCATTTATAGAGACCATACGCCTTCGGAGACTTTGTTTTGCTTCACTATAGTGCTCTGGATTTTGTGTCTATAGGTTATAAATCTATGCATTTAATATATGCTGTGTGTTTTATAGAAAGTTTTTGTAAACGCATGTATTTTTAATAATAACATTTTAAAATATTTAATAGGTTTATAGCATTTTTAGTCGAAATGCTAGTTTTTCGATAGCCACATGGAAATGTCATGACAATATTATAATGATTAGAACGCATTCGTACGGGCGCTTTTTTAACGCCGCGGTTAAACTTAGCGCTAGCGTCTCTCGAGCGATGAACTCTTAAAAATCAGTCTTGTGTCTTTGGTCAAGTACTCAAAATGAAACACTGCGCGATAAAAAAGCGTCTCGTTTTAAACGCGCTTCGTATGAACAGTTACATGGAAATGTGTTTGTTCTATTTGAGCGCTTTATTAGCGCGCGTTAAAAACACGCCCGTACGAATGGGTAAAGCCTGCTAATTCTTCCCAATGAAGACATTTAACAATCCGCAGTATATTATCCAAGGTTCGTTCCAAACTTAAACAGTGTAAGCAAAAAAGGAAATCGTAAGAAAATTAAGTAAAGTAGACTTGAATACAAGTTAAGACATCTTTGACATTTCCATTTAATACTTTATAGTCTGACAAAATTATTTGACCCGGTGAGAGTAGTTGTAACCTAGTTAGTTATGTCAAAAAAATATGACAAGATGACAACTATTGTTTTTGCTCACCTGGCCAAATAAGTCTGTCTTACTATACTGCGTTTTAAAACTTGGTCTGACTTCTCAAATACTGCAATCATCGATTTCGACCAAATAATGATATATTCGTGATAGTTTGTTTATAAAAAATAATAAAAGGTTGTCAAATAAAAGCAATTCGTCGTTCGCTTGTCAAACATGTATCCCGCTTCTTCGTGTGTTGATATTAATATTATAATGTTAAGTGAAGATCTGTGAGTATTTTATGTAATGTTATCTTATCTATATATGTAAAAATCAATTGCCGTTCGTTAGTCTCGCTAAAACACGAGAACGGCTGAACGGATTTATCTTATCTTGGTCATGAAATGTACGTGGAGGTCTAGGGAAGGTTTAAAAGTTGAGAAAAATCCGAATAATTGGAGGGAAAACCCTTTAGGAAGCTTTTTTTAATTCGCGGGCAACAGCTATAATATATACTCGTATATTCTTAAACTATAGGGAAAGCTGTTGCTGACACAGTCGCGTGTCGATTTATCGTTATTTTTTTTTTACGTTTATTTTTATCAAAAAAATCAGAAAGCTATGAAAATAATATTCAAGCTACCTGATAATTTATGTGTCATTTATTTTGCTAAATAGTAGACATTGAATTAATTGTCTAAATACCAAAAGAAATATTTGTATTATAATATATGTTATTCCTGAAACAACAGCACTGATTAATTGCTCTGGTAAACCAATTACGTAACCAACATACAACTCTTCAAAATACATTTTATATAATAGTTATTTTGTTTACAGATTTGAAATAATGAAGAAATACCGCTATTTTACAATTTAATTATATTTTTAATTCTAAAATACTTACAGATCTATTCAAATAAAGTCGAACATGGATAAGAGCGAACTGGATTAGTGATATGTCTATAAGCGAGTCATTGCCCGCTCCCGACGAACGACCGCCATAAGGGAGAAACTCAATAAGCGAGGGAAATATCGCGCTCTCTCGGATTATCGCATATCCAGGTTCGACTGTACCTGTGGGTTTCCACTGATGCGACAATTGTATAAAACATACTATCTTTCAAATTCTCTTTGAATAAAGATAAGTACATGTGTTTATACAATTGTTTTGGCAGTGTAAACTCACTTTAATATCTTATAACGAAGACCATGGAAAGCTGTTTTAATAATTTTATTATAAATTAAAAAAACACTAAAGATTTCTTTGTTATTCCTACTGCTGAAATTTAAAGATGAAGAATTGTTTAGAATATTTTGTATTAAATATTGAAATTTGTCCTATTTTTATATAATAATGCATGGTCTTCGTTTTAAGAATCCGGTGTTTGACCGGTCTGTTAATATTGTTATAACTATGTATCAATACGACATTGTATATTACCTTGTTGTTAACTTTATAAGTCAAATGAAAGGTAGAATAAAGATTTAAGAAAGATTCAGAGTGATTTATAATAGTAACATACAGATATCTTATTCAAGAATTACCCGGTAATGTCTTAATGGCAAAAGCAAAATGGCGGATACTTTTTGACAGCTGTCAATGAATTCACAATATTTTATCCAACTAAAGAGAAAATAGGTCATGAAAGAGATTAATTAAATTATTTAACGTTCATAATTAGATTATTTTCAGTTTTCTTTTATCTGTCAATATGAACGTGTTAACTGTACATCGTGTTGTTTCTACTGACAATTGAGTCATGCATATCACCATCCTTGTCACTCTCATTGAAAAAGACAGAGATAAAATTTTTCTTGTATCATATTTCGCCAGTTGTAACCCACTTTAATTTAACCTTTGTATATTATTTGACATTCATAATTGCTATCTGAAACTTTTACTAATAGTGGTACTATCATTTCTTGCCTCATTTATTCATTATTTACATAGAAAATTACTTGAATTTAATACAAATTCATCATTTTATAGCACGGTATTAGAAAGCTTTTTAAAGCTTGTTCATAGCTGCTTGGCTTAACGACGTATTATTATTTTAGAAATAAAATTGATGATATAAAAGGTAAGATCCTATTTAATGGTTTATTCATAAAAAATAAGATTTGTTAATTTAGATAGAAATGTTGGGGATTGTATATATTTTATCTGTTAAATTCCAAGACAATTTTTATATGTAGAGCAATGGCGGCTATTTATGTAATTCTTTATTTTATAATTTTAATAATTATCAAGTTTCTTTTTTTTTAATTTAAAAAGAGTTGCTTACGAAAATAATTTACAGATTAAAAAAAAAATTAGCTGTCACAATTCTTCATATAAGAAATCCTGTAGTTATATTGATAGTTAGTAGTTGTCAGAATGATTTAGTTTAAGCTTTTTATCGTGATATTAAAACTACTTTTTATAACAGGTAGAAATAACGCATCTCACTTCCGAGACAACAAATATAACAGTATCAACTTACGAAGTGCATCAGCAAATGCAGCAATTGCAGATTGAAGAGAAACATTGCTGAATTTATGTGTTCATCATCATCAGCTCACTATATGTTCCCACTAATGGGCTCGGAGCCAACCCTAAGTTAGGGGTGTGTGGTGTTTAGTACGTTTTAAATTTGCAGGATGTGTTAGGCTTATGTTTAAAATGTGTGCATGTTTGGTATAGCTTTGCTCTATACTCTATAGTAAATGTTAAGTGAAAAATACGTCAGAATTTTGGTTTTCATTGTCGTAAACAAAAAGATATAGCAATTTTTTTCATTGTGAAATTATTATTTTTCTGTAGGCGTTAAAATCAATGTTGATATTTTCCAGTGTTGATTATTTTGTTTATTGCAAAGTTTATTTTAGTTTCGATAATGATATTCAATATAACAGATTAAAAACCATTCGTGTATTCATCATTCATATTATCTGTTGAATTTGTCTTTTTTTTGTAAACTATAGAAAATCACATTACAGATTAAAAATATTAACGCAGTTAAGTATTCGCATCATCAAAAACAATTGAATTTAAATCTCAACTTTTAATGTCTGTAGCTTTTTTTCATCAATGATTTAATGACTATTCGCCAAATTATGTGCTCAATTAAAAAGTGCGTGTACATATTTGAAGAAGAAATATAAACAGTAAGGCATTGTATCTGCAATATTTAAAAAAAAATTAAAGATTCTATTAGAAATGTGCCCATTTCGATATTCTAATTAATTGAGAACGCTTAATAACATTTATATTTTGCGACATTTGTTTGATTTGTTGGTGTATAATTAAACAAGTGGTCGTGTGGTTTTTTTAACTATTTCTTGAATAGTTACTTAAGTAATGAAAATAAGAAAAATAGCCGGCGTTCTCGTAGCACACTTATATCCAACGAACTTCCAATGCAACATTGTTGCCAGCATAGGAAAAAAGTTTATAATAATTTGAATGTTGCCAATACAAAAAGAAATTAATAAGAATGAAACAAAAACAATTAATAATTTTTGTGAATTAACTGAACAGTTGGGATTTTTTTTTACTTTTTATATCTAGCTCTCTATTTTAGTAACCATATGGTTGCTTTGCTAATAATTTAATAAAAGAAATACGTATCTGCAAGACAAAAATATATATGTCATAAAACGAATCTCATGCAAAGCTGCTATTGACCTTAACTCGATTTTATTTTCTTTTAAAAAGTACGATCAGGACAACTATTATGATATATTTTAAACATCCAAACCGTTTATCTATTTTTATAAACGGTCAATTTTATGATCTGTTTTTTTTTTCTTTTTTTAAAATCTACATTTCTTCTTGTATTTTGTCTTAAAACAAGGATATCTAGTAAATATGATAGAAATTGACATTTTATGAAATTATGAAAAAAAAGTTTTTTTTTTAAATTCATTGTACAATTTTCAAAAGCAAAGTTCACAAAGCGATTTGACAGATTACATAATTATTTTTAACACATTCATTCCTCTATATCTATTATTTGTCAGTGTGTTTGTAATATTTAAGTAATGAGTGAAATGTGTAGATGATAACCTACTGCCATAGAATATAAGGTTATTTATTGTAGTCATGGACGTCGCCAGGGAGGCCAAAATGGCGCAGCTGACCCGCGCCCCATTTTTTTGTAGAGAGCCGAAAAAATGTTAAGTAATAAACCACTTCGAAATACTAAAACACTTACAAACCCTATAGATCAGTGGTTCCCAAACTCATTTTGTCTACTGCCCACTTTGAGAATAAATATTTTTTTAGCCCCCCCATATTTTCACATATTTAAAAACCACTATAATTTCAAATTAAATTAATTAATTATTGTGACCTATATATGTATATTAACGGAGAATTCTAAGCGAAACTTTTACTATAACCCGCAACTTGAGACCTGGAGCGCCCACAAGGGGGCGTTATCGACCACTTTGGGAGAGACTGCTATAGATCTACATAGAGAACCTCAAAAATTACTTGTCAGTTTTTCCATTCCATAGATAGTAACAATTTGGAATTAAAAAAAAAAATTACTGCCCCCACCCCCCTTGATCATCGGTTGGCGATGCTCTTGATTTTAGTCGTATTTTAGACTCATTTATATTATGCAAGTGGTATTTTATTTTTGCTCATTAAAATTAGTGGCCATAAAATATATTTTTTTTTAATTTTTCATTAGATATAGACTGATTTTATTTAAACTTCGACAGTGAATCTTATTAGAATTTTTTCTAAATATCTTTTTTTAGTCAATTAGTTTTAAGATAATCGCCATAATACCTGTAATCTCTCCTTGCTTTAATATTGTGGATGTTTTTATTTTTAAGATTTCTTTTCTTTAGCTATAAGTAGGAAAATTGTCTGACCTTTTATATCTTATTTTTATATGCGTCATATTAAAGCATATATGTATAACATCTCATAAAAACTTGTTATATTTACAGTTGGCATTTACATTTAATATATTCGCTTCAAATAATATTACATGTTTAAAATTAATAGATATGAAGATAGCCTTTCGCTACATTTTACTGTTATGATATGTCTCTGTTCCAGTAAAAATAATTTTTTGGTTTATCAAAAATAACTAGTCTTTATTTTATTAGCTGTTGCCCACAACTTCGTGAGTGGAGAATTAAAAAAAAACTATCTCTCGCATATATCAGGTAACCTTCTAGTAAAAGTCCCGTCAAAATCGCTTATGCCATTCCGGAGATTACCCGGAACTAACACGGACAGAGGACAGACAAAAAATTAAAAAAAAAAGTTTATAGCAAGCCAGTATGTACTTGGACTAAAGAGTTTTAATACTTAAAAATGTTTAAACCATTCGCGTCACGTCTTTTTTTAATTCATTGGAATACATATATTATTTAAATCTTGTTTTTTTTTAAATTTTATTTTTTCATTTTACTGCTGAGCGGAGACAATCATAGACATATTTTTGACGTTGAAACTGTTGTTATTATGTATTGTACAGCGTTTTGTACTGTCTTGTTGAACATTGCTAGTGCTATTATATAATGTTTAATCAATGTATTTGTATTGTGGAAAAAAAGGTACTTATCTGTATATCAAGAAGATATTCTAATAAAAATGTCAAATGGAAATTTTTCGTGTTTTATTTCAGTCAATTTTTCTTTAGCAAAAAAAAAAATTATGTCCCTTTTTTAAATATTTTCGTTGCACTGTTATTACACTTTGTGATTTCTGTTTTGTAACACCGTAGATTCAATGGGTTTTGTTGTAACTTACATATTTATGTGTATTTCACGGTTTTTTTTGTTGAGTTTTGTGCTAACACACAGGTGCGTGGTTGCTGTGTTATCATTGTGAGGTAAGATTTTGTCTGTTTGTGTTTGCATGCTTTTTTAACGATTTAAAATATTTATATTTTTATACTGATTTCAGTGACAAATTTATTACTGCTATAATCAATGGACCAATATAAATAATGTTATCTACCATTAAAATATTGTTTTTTTTATCCCAGCATCAAAGAGCTTGCTTAAAAATTAAATATGGAACATGTAGTAGCAGAACGATTTTTTTTTATATTTAAGGAACTTTGAACAACTTTAATTACTTTTAATTCCAGTGTTGTTTGTGAAAATTGTCCGGTTTTGCAATCTACGTGTTCCGTATGTTTTTGCTAGAAACTTCATTACAGTGAGAATTCTTGACATTTAAAATCTGATTTTTTTTTACAGACGAGGTTATAATCGTGATGGGAAGAAAACACACCAAAGAAGATAAAATGTCCTCAGTAGATATGTGTAAAATAATTTTAATAAGAATTTATTGAACTAGATGTACTGTATTAAAATTAAGTAATAATATATTTTTTCAAGTATTAAAATGAGTTGAACGTTGTTAAAAATGTTTGGGCTACGAAATATATTCGTAGAAATTGTAACTATGGGCTTCCGCTGCGTGACACTTGTTTTAAACATATTGCCATCCCTTACATTCTCTTTAAAAGAAACAGAGAAAACAATTTGTGTGTCAATTCAAGTGTCAATGCAGTAGAAACCAACATTAAAGATTATAAAAAGGTGATCAAATTCTGTACGGTGCAAATAAAAATTTCGTGTCATGATTTCACGATAAACTCTGAAACTCCTAAACCAATTCTTATCAAATTTTCCAAGCATCTGTAATTTGGTCCAATTTGGGAATTGGGTAGTTTTTATCTCAATTATTGAACTTTTTTTTATTCCACGCGGACAGAGTCGCGCACGAAATTTTGTAATTTTATATGTTCTTAGCTAAGTTCAAATGCACTGTTAATATAAGATAGATTGCTACTATGCTACTCAACCTTTTTTTATAATATACTAGTTTTTTCATGATTTTTAAAAAGCGACGACAAGGTGTCTTTATTGCATTTATTAGAATTAATTATATAGGAATATGATTTCATTTTTTTATATGCAGTGTTTTGTTTTTATAATTTTTATATCCGTCCAATTAAAAGACTTCCTTCCACTTTAACGGGAAAAGTGGAAAAGTGAATAATAAATAGTGGTATTGCGAACAAGCTCATATATTAATCGTTTTTGGTACGAATGTCTACCGTGAAAATTGTTGATTGTAAAATAATCTGCTATTGTACAGGTTAAATACCTCCGCCTTTCTTTTTAAAATCTTTTTTAATGATGAAAAAATCATACGAATGATGTATGTTAATAAAGAATTGATGAAATTTGGTTGTTTTATTGTTTGTAATTTATCTATCTTTAAACTGATATAAAAACGGCTAAACATTCACGTATGTTCATCCGGTGGCGGCACCGACTAGTTTCGAACCCATCGGGGTTCAACAGAGTGAGTGGGACTGGTATTATTTCGCAGACACAGTGAGCGGTGGGCTCGAAACTAGTCGGTGCCGCCACCGGACGAATATACGTGAATGTTTAGCCGTTTTTATATTAAAATGCATCTTTATTCAAAAGTATGTTATGGTTTTTAAAAATGAATTTCAGTATACTTATTGTATGGACACTTTTATTAAATAACATATGACTATAAAACTTTAAAACAAAAACAAAATTTTAATAACTAAAATGGTACCTAAAGTTAATAACTCCATTTGGACTTGACGTAAGTACATAATGGTTTAATTATATTAAACGATACTGGACAGAACAAAAGTTAGAGATTAAATTATTTCGCGTCCTTTTGGTGTTTCTTGATGGTTTAATTTAACTTTATATTATCAAAGCATTTTCTACGTCGCTTTCGAATTTTGGCAATTTAACTAATGATGCAGATTTGTTGGTAATTTCTGATGAGTTATACATTTCAAAGACGGCCCTTTTAATTTCAGTTAATTGAAATATATCGAAGGTTTCTTTCCGATGGTTACAAGTTGCTTCAAGTCCAGATTCATGGCAACTGATACATTTTTCTTCCAGAAATTTCGAACTGACAATTGTTATTTTTCTCTCATCGCTAATACAGAGCATATCTTTATTTAATCTGTTTATTAATTTTATCTTATTTACATTAATATTTTTGTCTAAATTCGATTTTTGAATTTTATTATTGCAATGATCTGTCTGTGTTGCGTTCTTATCCTTATAATTCTGTCTTAAATAGGAACTTAATTCACTTTGTCTATCTATATCGTAATTGGATAGATCGTATAGAAAGTCTAAATTATCATTCTTGTCAAAAAACTGATTCAATCTTTTAATATTTTCAGCACGACGATGATAATTCGCACTGTTACGTACAGAACGACGTGCTTGCCTCCTTCTTATGCCTGTAAGGCCTAGTTTTGTTGCTAGAATTTTAGTTTGCTTTTTCCTTTTCTCACATTCTTTTGGATATGGATTAAATTTTTTATGTCTATCTTTTGTTTGTACTGTAAATAGGTAATTATTTACATTACTCTTTGGTCGTACACGGACAACTCTATCGAAATGACAATAACCGTATGAACTTGTGGCATTCAAGAAATGTGAGTATAAAGTTGATGCTTTAATTTCTTTTGATAGTCTGTTAACGTTTTTATCGTTGATATTTCTATTACTATAATCCAATGAAGGCATCACACTTGAACCTTTTCTTATTCTTTTCTCTTTCTTAATACCTTTATTAAAATCTTTTGCACAATCTACAATTTTTTGTAGCACTTTATTTTTTATGTGTTTGTAATTGGACATTTGTTTTGTCAAACTGTAACGTCGGTATGGTCTAAGAGTTGCACTGCTGTAGTACAATTTTTCATTTTTTATTTTACTATGTTTTGATTTTCGACTATCGTTAGTTTTGCTGCTATTGTAATGCTTATTCTTTCCTTTACTACGATTATCACTTATTTCAGTACTATCGATGGCATTGTTTTGTAAATCTATATCGCTCATAACAGTACCTTTGTTATTTGAATGAAGCATTGCATAATTTTCTTTAGATGCATTATTACTTTTAACAGATTTTGTCAAGTCTATAGTAAATTTGTGTACCGAATAAGCGTAATTATTAACAGCCTTAATTGTTTCTGATGAAATACTTTCAACTCTTTCAGTTATTCTTTTAGAACTGATCGAAATATTACTATTACCTTTAAGATCTTTTGTTTTTAATTCGTCGTTTTTGCAGTTTTTGATTAAAATTTTTACATTCATGCAATTTTTACTGTTTTTGCGTAAAATTGAATTTCCAGACTCGTTTTGAAATAGATATACCTCTTTGTTTTTACTGTTGATATCGCTATCTCTTTCGCATAGGTTTATTTTATTATCTTTTATTATTCTGTCTTTACTATCTTTTATGTTTACGATCATTGCTCTATCCTCGCCATGTTTGCATCTTATTTTGAATACTATTTCTATAAAATCACAGTCACTTTTGTCATTACCTTGCTCATCGTTGCATGTATCGATACCGAGACAAATTCGTTTACCAGAATCTGATGTTATTTCAGCATTTGGTTGGATTTCTATATTTTTTCTAATGATACAGGGTGTATATTCATTATTATCATCATTATCTTGGTTATTGTCAACGAAATTATTTGTTTCCTTGTTAACTATGATATTTTTAATTTCTTTTTTGCTTACCGTGGGAGTTGTGGGAGGACATTTCTGGTTTACTCCGGTGGTTTCTTTACTCGACACCTTTGTAGTGTCGTTCGAGTTACCATTGTTACACTCGATATTGTCACCTGTTGTCCAACACGCCCTCGATACATTTTTCCTAATTGGCTGCTTCTTAAAATGTAATCCTACCAACTTTCCCTTTTTACTCATATCTAAATCTGTTCCGGGCGCTCCGCATGATTTGTCTTCAACAGAAGTAGGCGCTGTTGAAAGTTTTTGAACGTCAGTGGTGATAGCACACTTTCTAAATTCTGACTTGATTTCTTCTCTTAAATTCGAGTTAGACTGTTGTGGACGACATTTTGAGTTTTGACTGTTTTTAACAGATTCTTCTGATGATTTTCTATCTGCGACAAACTTACGACATATACTATGATACTTATTTTTTATTAAACTACTTGGCTTGAAATAATCCGAGAAGAATCCTGATTTTGTGTCATTAATCTTTTCACATGTTTTTTTCTCTTCTTCTAACGAATTGTCACAACACAAATGCTTCTTCCAATTTGTTATACAACTGTCTGTAACACTTAGTAGATGGTCTTTTGAGGCGCTTTTCAAACATTTAACCTCAGCATTATCGCAATTATTCGATGTCCTATTTGTCACACCTGAACTAGTTGCTGTAATCGCAATGTTTTGACGTGTTGGTTTTTTCTCTAGTTTAGGAAGTTTCCTGCCTGTTTGCATTGAATCGGAGACATGACAGGAAGACGATAAACATTGTAAGTTCTTCTTCCTTATATCGTTTTCTTTTAATATCGATTTAGATTCCTTGTCAACTTCATAATTAGAAATTGTAACACGTTTTTTGTTTGGTTTGATAGATATGAATTTTCTAAAATGATGTTTTGATTTTGTTGAGCTCGACAACGAAACAGAGAGGTCGTCATGTTTCCATCTTCCCTTATTGCTGTCGGAGTAAAGTTTTCTTTTCTTGCATACTTCTAATGAGTCCTTCGGCGTGATGCGAATTCCGATGTTGTTATTCAGATAATCGTTATTGTGACCTTTTAATAAAGATTTTTTACGTTTGTCCTTTCCACAGTTGCCGAATGTTTCACCGGATGACACAAGAGTTGTGTACTGGATATCATCGGTCATATTTGAATATGATTTAAAATTATAATCTTTATTCGTATTATAAGATGGTTGTAAGTTGGTATCACTGATACACCATAAATCTAGATCTAATGGATTCCAATTATGATAAAATTTCCGTAGATAAACATCAGATTGTTTGTATGTTTTTGGCACTAAATATACGGTTCCTTCTAAATCATCTCCACTTTCGGTACTCATATCATATCTGAAAATTATAAAATTTATTTACGAGTACAAATGCTGTTTATGGTGGTCACTTTAATAGTCAAACCATAAATTGTCTTTCTTAACAAGGATCGGAGTAAAGTAGATTTTAAAATACACTATCTGATATTGTTAACTTTATAGAAAAATTTAGCCACAATTTTCATGCAAAATCTACTATCTCTATGTCTCTATTACTAGTTAATTCATGATAACTTACACTGGATAGTTTAATTTTCCTAGATTCTTCTGAGTGGCAATTTCTATTCCGACAGCATTACAAGTTTTGGGTGCGTTTAGTTCATTGTCCTGAAATATATCAGTACTGTAGGACCTTTTAATTTTTTTTATATCCTCTATATCGTTAAACCTGCAATTTGTAATATCTTTCATGCAACTTTCATTTATAATTTCAGTACATTTTTCTTTTTCAAAGTTTTGCTTTAATGCATTCGCTGTACTTTGTCGGGGTGTTTCATAATCAATAATTTTGCATACTTCTTCGTTACTTTGCATTGCAAAAGATTGATGGATAACTTCACTCATGCATCCTAAGGAAATGTCAACCATTATACTTTCAGGCTTTGGTATAATTTTCTCTTT
The DNA here is from genome assembly GCF_000836235.2 of Papilio xuthus. NCBI lineage: Eukaryota > Metazoa > Arthropoda > Insecta > Lepidoptera > Papilionidae > Papilio > Papilio xuthus. The sequence continues at coordinate 1,733,089 of NW_013532703.1, read as the reverse complement.
AATATTGATGTCATTGTTTAGAGTAACGTCATTTTTAGGATTCACGTCTTTACATTCAAAATATTTATTTACATCACTATTTTTCTTTTTGTTACATTTGTCAGTTCTAGCATTCCAATATATTTTAGGTTTAACTAACCTATCTAATATTGTTTTCGTTAACATCCAAGCTTGAATATATTGATTTGAAAAGTTCATGAATGGGCTTTTATTAACTTTATGAAATGAAGAGTTATTTGTGACCGTGGCGGTCGTAGTCAACTGTATATCTGTTTCAGAACAACTGTTCTCTCCAATATCAGTAGAGCTACTGCAGTTACTTTCCACACTACTGCTGTATTTTGTACTTCTTTTTATTCTCGGCTCATCTGATTTCGTTAGAAAATTTCTAATCCATGCATTTATTAACTTATCTTCATATTTAAGACGAAATTTTTGTATCGCATTCGTATTATAGTCTTGGGGTAATAATCCGTTTCCGATCTGTATCGACATTCCTTCTCGTACCTCGCATCTCCCTGTCATTACATCAGTTCTCGATCTTGGAGCAGCTTTTATTTTCTTTTTAAAAAAGTGGAATTTTTTCCCTTCCTTTTTAACTGATGATTTACTTTTCAATAGTTTAGAAAATTTCACGCTAGCTTCAGACTTCTTTTTACTATCGGAACATTTTATTTTGCTCTTCTTGTGAGATCCACTGTCTATGCTTCTTTTCCTTCCCCACAATTTAAATCTACCTTTAGTTTGATGGTCACTATCAATATCTGAACGGCGCCAGTAAGAACTTTTTTTGAGTTTCGCTTTGCTTTTCTTTTTACTTTTCTCCTTTTTATGTGTTTCCGAATAGTCACTTGTAATCGGGCTGATTACTTTTTTATCGTCATTTTCTGGCAACGAACCTCGATCTGAGTCTACAGAGGCATCTTTATATTTAGCTTCATTAGGGCTTGAAGTTTTTGATATGTTCTTTTTTAATTCATCTTTAAGTGACATATCACGTCTTAACGCTTCGAAGCGTCGTAACAGAGAATCGCTATTTGCTGCAGAGATTTTTTTATTGCATGCACAATCTTTAGATTGATTTGAAAATATTTTTCTATATTCCCTTTCGAGTTTATTTTCCATCGGGTCTATTGTGGCCGTGCTTAAAGTTGCGTTACACGGTTTGTCTAAGTTATATACATGTTGTACTAAAGAATCCAGTGATGATCCAGTACCCATTTTGTTACTCAAAATCCTTGACATTTCAACAGATAGTTCGACTTCAGATTTAAGTGGTTTACCATTTTCTAATAATTCTGTATTTGTTGCTAGTTCCTTAAATATTTTGATTTTTGTTGATTTCTCTAATTCTTTTGTACCCATTTGTGTACTGGCGTTTACACGATTGTGTAATGACAGAGTAGTGCTTACATTTTGTTCTAAATCTTGTTTGCGAAAAAATGTAGTTAAAGGATTCGTATAATTTGATTTTTTTCTTACAAGAGGCGATAGTTTTTTGTTTAACAAATGTTTCTTATTTACTGCTCTTTCTACAACATTCCGATTTGTTTTGTGAGTAAGTTCATTGAAATGGTGACATTTTGCTAAAATAAAGACACTGTTTAAAATATTTAAATTACAATAATAAGAATATTGCTCTAATATTTAAAACGAAAATGAAAAATATCCAGTCAGTGTTTGACACCATTTGTTATTATGAAAAAACATTTTTACTAAATTAAGACTGATCTAGGATAAGATCTGGTATGATTAATTAACTGAAACCGATGTTTAGTAAGAATAAATTCAACTAAGCCAAATACAGAAATCTAAATACAAAAGTAAATAACATACGGTAATCATTAATCGATGTGCCAACAGCTCTTTCCTCGGTCTGTGGCAAATAAATCCTCTTTGCTTTCCTGCGCTGGTACGCTTTAACATTCCCTACACCGATGTCAGTGACTTTTGGTGGCATTTGCTTCAATTTAGTAGTAAAATAACTAGCCTCTTGATACTTTCCAATGGAATCTCGGCACGAACATGTCAAGTGACTCCAATTACTAACATTTTGTAAATCAAAATCTTTGAAATAATTATAACCTAACGGTGTCTGTCTTATTTGAGTTTTTGCATTATCTGGATAGTAATGGTAGCAATAATTCCTTTCTTCAACTATAGCACTTCGTATGTCACGTTTCGTAACATTTATGGCTTTGTTTCTTTTCATTTCTTCTTATATATCATTATTTCTTCATTTCTTTTCATTTTGATACTTTACCTTAACTGTATTTGTTTGAACTGAAAGAGGAAATTGAACTGATAATATATTGGTAAAGACCACGGACTTCCATTTAAAGCGGTTCTGACACACCTCTTTTGCTTTTACATTCAAACATCTACGCATACTTGTACCTCGGTTTGGGGTGCTATTAATACCGTGTTCTTGAGTCTACTTAAAGTCTTGTAGAACTTACCTGTATTGTTAAACATGTACACAGTAATATTAGTTATTACATGTAGATACTTTTAATTTTATATTTTTGCTGAACCCAAAAATTTTCCACTGCTAATTTCTATTATTTTATGTCATTATTATGTCACATTGTCATGTCATGTTCTGTAATGTTTCTTCCATGTTTTTTACTGCCAGAACCATTATGGTCTATGACAGTTTTGTCTGTGCGACACTGACAGTTTTGTCACGTCAGTTTCACTGATGAAGAGATATTTTCGATATAAATATTTTTATTCACTTTAATATCGATAATAGGTTAAAAATACGTTTGAAACATTTACTCAAAATCGAAAGAAACATGATAAGATCTAATGTAAGTCCATAAATGTAAATAAAAGAAAATCAATACAAACATCTCTTTTTTTAATCAAAATTAAATGTAATATATATTACTTCTTATAAACATTATAAATGCGAATATTTGGAGGGATGTTTGTTTGAAGGTATGTCCAGAATGGCTGTATGAATCTCGATGAAATTGGGTATAAATGTAGCACACAATCTAGAAAAACACATAGGCTACTAATTAAGTTGTTTTTAATTCGGCGCGGACGCTGTCGCGGGCGACAACTAGTCAAGTAATAAATTTGAATGTTCTTTGGCTACTTAACTGAATTTAGTATATTATATTAATACAATTGAAGTTAATACTTGTTTCAGATCGTCTCTGAGTTCATATGATATCCAATAATTTCTACAACAAAGTGTACATACAGATAACAACATATAAACAATATTCTAAGTTAAAAGCTGATGAGAACATGAATCATGAAAAGGAAATCATTAAAAGATTTTCTCAACCTGATGATAATACAAAATTTATCTGTTCCATTTGCCTTAACACCAAATCTAAATGTGACGACTACGCGAAACCAGAATGTAATAAAAGGAAATCTAAATCATGTCCTATTTGTCAGAAAGGTGTACATTACCGTTGGGAAGGTTTACCAGAAAAACTTAAACCAGATAAATGCGAAGTGAAAGAGAAAGCTATAAGAATGAGCGATCATACATCAAGCACCAAAACTGTTCAAACATCACAGACAGACGTCACACAAGGATTAAATCTATTAAATGAAGTACTAACTGTATTCCAAAGCAAGAAACAAATTTGCGTAGAAAAAGAGAAATATAATAAAACTGTTATCGTTAAAGATGCATGTGTTGAAACGGAAAGTTGGAGAATTAAAAGTGAAATTAAACCAAAATTAACAATTAGCAAGATGTACCATATATCCATAGCTGAAAGTAATGTATCCGAAAATAATAAATTCACAATTGTTAATTACTCTCAACCGCAAAGAGACAGGAATTCACAATATTCAATCGATCTTATAAAACACAAATCTTCATCTATACCCCAAATGAAATTAGAGGAATTGAAACATTCTTTGAAAGAGAAAACTAAATCAAAAGATGCGATTGAGGAAGTAAATAGAATGTTTGCGACAGTTAGAAAAAACGCACTAATTGAAAATACCGACGATGGTAATCGACCTTTGATAAGAAACGGACCACGAGTGTTACCAGTTGTAAGAGTTAATAAAAAGAACGGACATGAAATGACAACGTGTGGTAGTAAAATTCGTTTTTCATATGATCGAAATCGAGAAGACAAAAGAGGGGAGGAGAAACATTGTAAATGTTGTCAGACGAATAATTATCTGCTGTCCAGTGGTGATTCTTTGATAAAGCCAAGTTGTCATTGCCAGCAGAGGACTTGCGAGAAGGTGTGTGGGAAAGGTGCTTACGTGTCCCATTGTCATACAGGTTGTCGTCAGTTCCACGATGTGTGTGATCATTGCTGTCAAAGGTGCAAAGACAACAGATGTCACCACCATGTCTGTTACGAAGAAACTAATGACGGGGATAGTTGTACTAGCTTTTGATTTATACACTATTTATTTTTGATATTTTAATATATCCTTCAAATATAATTAACTTGGTAAATTTTGACCATATCAGTTTAGTGGTAGCCACAAGCAGCTAAAATAGATTCAAATCTATATAAATATATAAAAGAAAGTCGTGTTAGTTACACTATTTATAACGGCTTTACCGATATGGCTGAAAATTGACGAGGAGGTAGCTTAGAGCCAGGAGACGAACATAGGATTTTTTTTTCGAATTTATGCCTTGAAGTGCTGCTTCTTATTCAACTTACTAATATTATAAATGCGAATGTTTAGATGGATGTGATTTGGATGGATGGATGGGTGTTTAAATATCTCTAAAACAGGTGAAAGGATCTCGATTAAATTTGGCATAAGTATAGAACATAGTCTGAAAGAACACACAGGCCACACTAATTAAGTTTTTTTTTTATATATCCACGCGGACTGAGTCGCGGGCGACAGCTAGTTTGTAATAAAAACATATACAAATTACTATAAAATTTTATTAATTTAATTTTTAATTGATCAATACAAAGTAAAATATAAATTTAAAAAAAATAAAATCAAAAATAAAAACTCTCCGTTGAGCATTTCTTCTCGCCTCTGAAAACAGAAAATACAGAATTAGTTTTTCTTTTTTTTAACCGTGTTAAGATACTTTATCTTACCATAAAATTATTTCACTGAACTGAAGTTATGACTTCAAATGGAGTTTCAAAATTATTTAAAGGTTACTTTACCTAATGTCATGTTTGCATTTATTTCTTTCTAACTTCTCGCTGTGAGGACGTTCCCATTCACGAGGTGTTTCTTGACTGCAACAGATTATAAAGATAAATAACTCTACATGAATATAGCTTTATTTATACCTTGTAATGCTTACTCTCCTAATCCTAGACTAAAGACAGGTCCACTTGTGTGTTCATTTTTAAGGATATTCTTGGTTAAAACTTTCTTTAACGTATTTGATGAATCCACAAATTTACACATGCATTCGTTTAGACTCTGCATTTTAAGTAACAGCTTGTCTTTCTGATTGTCTTCTATCGGACTATCGATTAGTCTTTCAAGTTCTTTCTTAATCATTCTATAGTTGTTCTTTAATTCTGGTATATCGTTCCATTTTAAATCAGTGTTGACAGCTGCATGTTTTAGTATTTTAATCTTCGGTGTTACCGTTTCTATGATAAATTCACCCTCTTCTATTATATTATCTGCTTGTTTATAGTAAGGTTGTCTCATTCCGTATTCATCTATGATTGAAGCGTCATCGCTTAGTCCGTCTTTTGTTTTAGACATGACAAGTTTTAATAGATTTTCTAGGCCGATTTTATGATGGTTCAGTAGATGTCTGTCTAGAACTGTTATGCTGGAACATAAGAAATTTCTTCATATATTTTATTATGTAATTTTAAAGAGTAAACAACTATTGGAACTGCTTTTACGTCGACAACAACGTTTAAATTGTCTATGGAATATTATAATCAATTACGGAAATGTTAGTGCAGCTGCTTAAGCAATTATTCCATAATTTCTAAGAATGTAACCTTTAACAATTGTTATTTCAAACCTACGAGTTAATAGAGATTGGATGTATTGTGGTCATTATTTATAAAAAAGAGAAAATAATATATTATTTTAGAAGTATTTCGGCAATGGTAATTTATATATTTAACACAACAATTGAAAGATATCACGCGCTATCTTAGTAGATGCTTATTCACCTTACTCTTGAAGAAAGCAATGCAGCTGGAGGAAAATACTGATGGCAACTTATTCCAAACCTTCGCTTCTGATATTATGTTGTCTTACCGATCAGCATCAAAGGAGCACAGATGACAGGAATATTTTTCAGGTCTTCCATCATGTAATATAGTTCTTGTGGTGCACTCTGACAGTGCATGATCCTTTAACAGATTCGTAGACCTATGATTCCGTGGAGATGGTTCCTAAAACAAATGTCTTTGAAATAAAAAAAAATCTAAAATCAAACAAGTTTATAGTGATTAGTCTGGAAAGCGTTGAAGTCTCTTGTATGGGACGGTTTGGTTATGAAGTATTACATTTGTCTAGGGTTATACGAGGGAGGGGGGTCACAATCGTTATTCTTTTCTTGTTTGAATTTACTTTTTGAAGGCACATCTGGATAGAGGTCACCTAATTCACACGAACGGCTTGGTCTTTGTAATTTTGTAAATTACAACAACGCAATTCAGGCCCGAATCCAGATTGGTAGGCAGTGGTATGTAATAAATGTCTAACTGTAACGACGCTCTCAGCGCCTTCTTCTTGGTGCACGAAGAGTGTTTTGCTGCGGCAGATGCGCGTGCGCAGCTTATCGAAAAGACGCGTCGCAGATGACGTTCGACTCGGACCTGTGATCCAGGCATAAACAGGTAAAAATGTACGAGGTAACTACCAGTCAATAATATTATAAAATAACATTAACAATCTAAGGTGCAAATGTTTTATCACACAACTTCAAGTTTAAAAAAATATTTGTTTAAAAACAAACAACTTACCTTTTAAGGCTTTTCCTTCGCTACATGGCGAAAAAGATCTTTCCTTTTTCTTCATTAAAGGCAATGAGCTTGTTTTATTCTTTAAAAAGAAGGCAGTATTAGTAAGTATAGAATATTGTTTTACTAAAGGAAAGCCCTACCGTGAATGTTGTTACAAAAACTGCTGGTAAATATTGGCGGCAATCCAATTTACTTCAATTGTGATTATTGGTACAATAATAGGCTACTTAGAGACTAGCCTATTTTTACCTTTAATTTATCCAGTGTTGGAAATTCTTCAGCTGCACAGTTGTGATGTAGTTGTCTATGCATCATCAACGCGCTTTCGAACTTCGCCGTGAAATCACATTGCGAACAACTGTCACAATAGATTAAAATTTGAAGTTATTATTATCAAAGACCAAGCCACTTAGACAAAGTACATTCGCTCCGAAGCGTATAGAAGTGATGCGTGACAATCATCGAATCGAAAGTTATTGTCACTTTTATATATTTTTGAAGTCCGTTATGGAATCACTACGGAGCGAATGTACTTTGTCTAGGAGAGGAGATTTCCATAGTACAACCCGAACATTTACTCGTGTCTTGCAAACCTACTGTTATAAAAGTTTAAAAATGTCTTTTAAAATTTAAAGGATGACATAAAAGTCGCCTTGAAGGTGGAGTAAAATACATATGAAAAGTACTTCGAATAACAACAAATTAATGGTCGCTGGTTACCCTAAAACTAGACTAGATTATCGGCTGGCGATGCTCGTGAGCCCATGATAATAAGTTTTAGGTATTTCGACTATGGTCTTGAGTAATTTGTTGCATATTTTACATTTAAATACATACATTTTAATAAAAAAAATTCTTACCAATGACTCATAATATCAAATAAGTTAAAACTAAATTAAATATAAATATGAAATACAAATTGGCGGAACAAATAAAACTGATTGATTTGACGTAACTTTGAAAGGTAAAAATAGATATAAAAAATTACTAAATGCAGGTCTCATATAACATCCATGAAGGTATGTTTTAAGAAAAAAATTGGCAAAAATTTATACTCAAAATTGAGTACATCTTTACTTTGGACATACGGATTTATATACAATTATTTAATTGTTTTCCCCTTCCCATGCTTATTTCCTTACTCAGAAATATCATGAAGGGTAAGAGGATTAGGACTAAGCCTTTGGCACACATAGGACAAAATGCATAGAAACAACGCATATTTCTTCCGACTGGTCCTGGTATTTTATTGGTTGTATTTGGGGTGATATTTATGCAGTAACTGCTAGGTACTGCTACAGATTCTACTACACTGTTATTTGAAGATATTAAACAGCGATCTCAATGATTATAAATCTACAAATAACTAATAAGTTAAACCTTAAACATTATAATACAAAATTAAAAAAGACTATGCCACTATCTATCATAGTAACATTGTAATAAGTACTGTTGATTAGTCTGTTTCTAAACGACCACCAATGCCTTTCGGACGCGTAGATACATCAAAACGTGTGAAATCATCAGTAGTTCTTTAAACACAATTGCATTCAATTATGTCTTTTTCTTCGTTGTCCTACGATAACTAAATCCTTTGTACGCGCACTATCGCGATCATTTAATTACAAACTTCAATACGTAACTGTAAAACTGAAATTGAACACAATATCGACGATTTTGTATGGTAATAAGGTATAGATTTGGACATTTGGTATTTAAAATTATGTTTGTAATAGCACAAAGCCTCTTTTAAAGCCTGGTAACATCGTGTTCGCGTCTCGCATAGCGGCATTTTGCCCGCCGTCCGCCCCGCCCGCGCCCGCCATTCGCTATCGGGGGGCCGGCGTGAGCGCATGTTCGGTACACGGCAGTGTTCGACTTTTACACGTTAACACAAAATCAACAGCACAAAAAGAAGTTGTACCTGGCAAACATATGACAGCGCCAATCATCGTATAAGCGAATAAACTGTGAGTTTTGCAAGTTTTCTAAATAAATCAAGCAGAAGAACCGGTCGCAAAACTTCTGTAGGAAGTAGGTATAGTAACAGTTATATAAAATTGTAATACTGGGCTCTCTTTCGCAGGTACACCGAGTGAACGAGTTGCTCTTTTGTTTTGTGATATAAAAACCGAAGTTTGTTTTGTTGTAAAAAAGTGCCTTATAGACGTTGGTTGTTTAGTGAAATCGAGTGTTGATCGTTCAGGTGAGTTATAAAAAGTTATTTTTCAATGCTTCTTATTTGTACGCTTTCTCCAGACGTTTTTTTAGGGTTGAATGCATCGGTGCGGACTAAATTGTGATGTGTTTATTTTAAAGTATTTCACAATCGTCGTTAATTTATTTTAATGTATTGCTTTCTCTAAAACTGTGTTTATGTTTTAATAGCTTTTGCCAGCGTCTTTGTCCGCGCGGAATTGAAATGAAAAGATATGTAGTCTACTATGTTACTCAGTGTTAGTGTAGGTTTCTTGTGACAAAAGATTTTTTTTAATTGTTCCAGGAATTTATTGGTACATAAAAATAAAATCTTCATGTTATTAGTATAGATTTAAATTAGTGTATTAACAAAGAGACCACATTGTATTGTTTACCCACATTGATTCACGCAATGTTTATGACGCGGCTTAACCTCGATTCAGAACGAATGCAATTAATTCATAAATTAACGGAATTTCACGTACGGATAATCTTTATGGTTGGTAAACTACTTACTACACTTTTACCATGTAAAATTACAGTATTGTGTACTTTCATTGTGAATTAAATTAAAGGTTTTTCTGGTCGTTGATATGCATGTAGTCGTAAATATAAATGTGCAAGACAGCAATGTGCTAGGACTGTGACAAATAGAAGTCTCAATCTCTGCTTTAATTATAAAAATACTGCCAGTATTGGAACGTTTAAAATATTGTCTCACTGTCTTGTGTGTAAATCTGTGCAACTATGACGCAATTGCCTGGGACTGGCTTTGAGAAATAATTGTTTTTGTAGATGCTTAAAAATAAGTAGGCCTCATTCAGTATCTACCTTTGCTCAGGCGGCGTAAAATGATTGCAAAATATTTTAGGTTTTAATTGTCATCGTCGTACCACAGAGTTTATCGTCTACAATCAAAAAATTCGTAAGCCATTGTACTCATGACTACATAGGCCTTGAATTTACTTTAAAAAAGAATACACTCGGTATCCTACAATTTTGTCATTTTGCAATTTTTTTTTAATTAATTTGATAATTATCTGTCGTACGAGTTTATAAAATTTAAATAAATTTACGTATAAATTATTATTTTTTTTACAAAATTACAAAAATTATCGGGATATGTTCGACAAAGTAATAATATTTTTGTTTATTTAAAGTGCTTAATGATTCTAAATACCTATAATATATATATGTTTGCATATTTCTTAAACATAAATAAGCAAAGATATATTGCCCCAATATTTAAGAAAACAAATTCCTTATGTTTGCTGACTTTACAGTTCTAAAACCGGTTCGAAATATTTGTTATGCGAAACCAAATCGATGTTTCGTGTGACTCGCGATTTTCGTCTCGCTTACGTAATACGTAGGGATAACCTATACATATTTTTAATGTTGCAACATTAAGTTTTCACATTTGAAACAAATGTAGAAAATATATAGATATCTCTGTGTTTTTTTTTCAAAAAGAAGAGGTTTAAGAAAAAAATTGACTCGTTACATATTTAATGTTTTTAAAAACATTTGAGTGTCGTTAAACTGGATCGTACTAAGGTAATGAACTTAAGGCGCTATGTACACAAGGCAACGTAGTATCGTCGACTCGAGTCGTCATCTGTATAGATTTGCTCCGCCATCTTGAAAATAGAAGCTACTAATGACCGATTTTGACAAAAAGGTTGCAAGCGACTGGGTTGACATTAAAATGTAGATGCGTGCCGTTGTTCAATAAGGCATAGTGTAGTTTAAGTCGCTTAGCGACTTAAATTGCAAGGTTTCTATAATTTACATCGCTTTATATACGAAGCGCCTAATAATTAGTAATTTAAAAACAAAAAGATACTTGTAGCTTATTTCTTGAGTGTCTTTATGGTTATGGTTTCCTATGAGTCTCAAACAATCCTTAAATTATTTTAAATACAAAGTTAGTGGTAAACTTTTTGTAAATATTGGCTGTTAATACAATATTGCCTTGAAAAGGCATTCAATGGACGTTTCACTTGCGAGGCTAAACGTCAAGTGTACTTAGGTAACTCTTTATGGCCCTTAAACCGAGAATGCTGCGATTGGGGACCATGCAGGGCTGCCAATTAAAAAAAAACAACTGGCAGTGAAGAAAAACCATTCCATGGTTTAAACTTAAAAATAAAAATTAACGTTTATGAAAAAAAAATAGTGTAAACCGTAATTTTGTTTAATTTAGAATTATTACTCGTAAATATAAATTTATTTATAAACCTTACAGATTTATTTTAGTCAAAATAATTAGTGCCGATGTAATTTTGCTATTAAAATTTTGACAGGATAAGTATAATATTAAAAACTTCATCTGGCAATTTTGCATTTTTCTGTGTAAAAAAAAATACGTGTTACTGTATATACATGTTTTATCGTAGTATAAAAACTTTCTATTCTATGCAATCAAAGTCTACCGCTATCGACGCAATGGCCTGTATAAATCAAATAGCCTTTAATTTCAATTACGCTTTCACTCGTATAAAACTTTATTCAAATTGTAAAAAAATAAGGTCTTCTTCTAGAACAAAACACGTTACGTAACAATAAACTACCTTTTTTTGCATATATTAAGATAGCTGTTGCCTTCGACCGCGTCCGCGTTTCGTTAAATAAAAACTTAATTAGTACCCTATATGTTCTTCCAGACTATGTTCTACATCTAAGTAAAATTTCGGTTAGATCTATGCAGCCGTTTGAGATTTACCTTCTTGAAAAATCATGCATCCATACATCCAAACATTCACCTTTATAATATTTGTAAGGAAATATTTCAACGTTGTTCAGTCGCGGTCTTTCTACCTAAACTTTGCATCTCGTATCACCCCATTCAGTGACACTTATTGCTATCTCTGTCGCACAGTAAGCAGTGACCTATACCGTTAACCACCGCTAAGCATTTGCAACAGCTTCAAGACGTTAGAATATTCGAAAATATAGCTTTTTTATTCTTTATTTCGATAAATGATTTTAAACATGTATTTTATGAGAAATATTCTTGTGTTTTGTCTGACTTTTTGAAGCAAATATATCGACCCATCTGATGAATATAGTTACATCTCATAACAGATGTAACTCTTTTCACGGATCGGGTTATAATATTGTTGGACTTCCACTTTATTTGAAATAAGCGCGAAAAGCACAGCTATTTTGAATTTGGTTAAGATTCTAGGTGTCAATTCGTTTTGGCCAGTGTTTTTTTTCAAAACTAGTATATTTTTTATTATTTTAGCAGGTTTTTGGTTATTTACTAACTGTAGTCTGTAGTGATAATAGTGGAATGGCGGAAATCGAACCCTCGATTACGTGATCGGAAATACGTACCCTTAACCATTAGGCTATTAGAATTATTATATAAAAAAAGAAATCAACCAACAACAATACAAATTACTCATAATAAAACGTCTCCTTTAGTAAGTACAAACAATTAGTGACGACGTGCAGAATTATTAGAAAACAAGCGAAAGTTAAATACTAGAAAGTAAGCTATCAAGCCAATTCAGAAACTGTTGCCCAATTACAGGGTGTTGTGTTTGGTTTCCCGGTCACGTGCGTACGAAAGTGTGCTAAACCTATTTAGGGGATACCCCACTATAAGTTATTATGTTATTAAATGTTGTTATGTAAATCAAAAAAATGAAATTGTTATTTTTTAGGGTTCCGTATCTCATAGGAAAAAAACGGAATCCTTATAGGATCACTTTGACGTCGTCATTGAACACCTCGATGTTCCCGCTGCTCGTTTGCCCCTTTCTGTTATAAAAAAGGCGTATGTTTGAAGTTATCTCCAGAACGGCTGCACAGAACTCGATGAAATTTGGCATATGACGTAGCCTGGAAGAATACATAGGCTACTTATTAAGTCTTTTTTTAATTCTGCGCGGACTTAATCGTAGGCGAGAGCTGGAAGGTTAAAATGTTTAATTATTTTTAATTTTTTTAAGATTAAAATTAACTTAAATGTTATCTAGAATCGTTAGTAATTACGAACAAATTCATTAAGTTTTTTCAGTGTATCATTGTAATAAATTCACGCCAGTATTCCTTTTTTGTATTACCAAAAATTGCAGAATTCTAAAATGTTATGAATTTTATTATACATCTCAACAATACTACCAACCTTTGTCAGTTAAAAATGACGTAATCGTTATTACTAAGGTTGTCCAAAATACAATTTAAAACGTAATTAAATATATGTTTTGCTTAATTTTGTCATTTGAATACATAATTCAGAATATTATTGAAACATACCATAGTTTAGTTTAAAAACAAAACGTTATGTTTTTCAATTGTTTTTAATGTTCCCGTAGAAATTGTACGCTGTAATTAAGTTAGAGTTTTTACGTCTTTGTGTTTTTTAATTGTATACATAAAACACACTATTCTGTTTTAACATTTAAATGGGCTTCTTCTAGTGCCTCTTCAGTCTTGGAAGGTTGGCCGCTAACTTGGAATATTTGGTTCTGTCAAGAGCAAGGCGAAACAGTTCCTCTGCTGACCTAATCCCCGTCCACTCCCTAATATTACGTAGCCACGACTTTTACGTGATTAATATCGTTAATAGGTGTCTCTCTTTACCCGAATTTCTCACTCGGGATCGGAGAATGACTCTCGTTTATAGATTTTTTTTAATAAAATATTAGCAGATTTTTGTGAATTTATTAATATTTCTTCTAACTAAGCTCTACGCTTGTGCTAGGATATGGTGTACGACAGTAGTCGAAAGGCGGGATTCGAACTCTCGACCACGTGGTCGGAAATCCGTACCTTTAACCATTAGTTTTTTTAGTTGCTCATTACATTTTAATTATTATTTCAAACTAGTTGTTGGCCGCGACTCCGTGAACGCGGAAAATAAAAAAAAAACACTTAACAAATATATATATATATATGTATAATAATATATGTTCTTCCAGATTATGTTCTACATCTATGCCAAATTTCAGCAACATGCAGCCATTCTGGAGAAATCTTCAAACAGACATATAACATTTGCATTTATAATATAAGTAAAATGTTGAAAATGCAAAAGCATGCAAATACAGGGGTCTAGGCTCCGAATATCATTTTGTCCCATTCGGCGTCGAGACCCTTGGTCCGTGGGGTCCTAGCGCTTTAAGACTTTTTAAGGACATTTCCAAAAAATTAATCGACATCACAGGGGACCGAAGAGCTGGCAGCTACCTCGGTCAAAGAATTAGTTTAGCTGTACAGAGGGGGAACGCTGCCAGTATCTTCGGGACCTTGCCTAAAGGGACTCCTTTTATTAACATATTTTAGTTAATTATTCGGTTTTTTTTTTTTTTTTTAAATTTTATTTTATATCATAGATTTAAGAGTTTATGTATTATAAGTATATATATGTATAAGGATGTAAATAATTAATAAAAATGATAAACAAAAATATTAGTAAGAAGTACATTTGGTTGTAAATAAATTATTTTTATTACTTATTGTAGTAATATTGTATTAATATTATCGCAAACAAAACACATGTTTGTCAGTTTGTCGTGGGCGTTGTCCGCTTTGCTTCCGAGAACCGAGAGCATGGAAAAACATTCCTAAATGTCGATTAACATGATAACAAAAACTGGGCGTAAAGTAAACAATGTCAATTAGTCATATATCAGTAAAAGAAACATTTCCTGCGCATCTTTTTTTGCTATTTTTGATTGTAATTGCAATATATAAAAAAAATCTTACTTTAAAAAGTTTAGGAAGTAATATTTATGGGGCGTATTCGGGTTACAACTTTGAAAAAGTAGGTATTCGTAAGACCGTAAGACTCCGTCCGCACGGTAATAAAAAATAGTAGCCGAAGCTAGACCTTCGGAAGCCTCAGGCCATTTTTTAGCAGTATGACTAACTAAGTAACTAACACGAGAACCTTATATATTTTATATAAAAGAAAGTCGTGTTAGTTACACTATTTATAACTCAAGAACGGCTTTACCGATATGGTTGAAAATTGGTGAGGAAGTAACGCAGAGCCAGGTGATGGACATATGATACTATTTATTCTTTTTTTCGAATTTATGCTTTGAAGAGCTGCCTTTTATTTAACATATCTATATATTAAGTTTTTTAAATATCGACGCGGACCTAGTCGCGGGCTACAGCTAGTTTTATATATAAGTTTATTGTAAATCAAGATTTTTTTACTATAGTTTTTGGAGTGAAATGTTGACTATATTAGATTGAAAATGTATTTTTTCATAGCGAAGTATGTTTACTTAAACTTTTGTTTTTACCCTAATTTATTTACTTCAGGATAGTGACGATAAATGTTTATTATACACGTAGATTGTAAACAAATGTGTTGGAAATACCAAATACAAATAAAGGTATTTACAAACCGGAATTTGTAGAGTTTTGGAAAAACAAAGTCTGACAAATACTGACCTATTGATATGCCATACTGAGGAAATGTGGACGGCATTATTCAAAAGTGAAAAATTATAATTTAAACCGGTAAAAAACTTTTCATATCTTAAAACTGCAAATATGTATACCTAATTTATGTCGTTAAGTTTGAATTAATTTAAAAAAAAATCATAAGCAAGCAAAAAAAAAAATGTTGGTCCTTATACAATACTAACGGACCCGACAGACGTCCTGTCTACACGTCTTTAATTTGAATAAATTAATATGAAGTTAATATTTGATGAAAATTGTGAATCTAAACCATTCCCAGATCCCCTTGAACACACACAAAAAAATTCATCAAAATCGGTCCAGTCGTTTGTGAGAAGTTCAGTGACATACACACTCACAGAAGAATTATATATATAAAGATTTTGGATTAGGGCGTGCTTTGAAACATATATTTTGCTATCATTTTCTTGGAAGGATTTTATATAGGAGCGATTTTATAAAATCTCAACTGGAATAAATACCAAGACCGTTAACGGAGAATATCCTTGAGACACGAGAGGTGCGATTAAAATCTTAAATTACGACATATCCTTTTAAATTGGAAGAGCCTTATGACCGTGTGCTCTTTCTATGCGCTTTGATGAACATATAGATTGACTATATATATGTCAAATCAAAGATATTTTAAATAGTTATAATAATAAACTCCAATAGTAACCTCGCAATTTTTTCAATTAATTAGGTCTGATATGACAGATAATTTTTATTTCACGTGAGTTTTTAGGACACTTTAGATAGAAATATCTACCCTAATATCTAGTCTTAGATATAGAAAGATAGTCTCATAATAATTACTTCAATGTCTACTAAAATTGAGTAGAAAGTTTTAATTGAGAAAAATCCATTGAAAAACTGTTATTCATGTTACAAACAAAGGTTTTCCTGACTGAAAAATGAATAGTAAATGTAGCAATAAGGCATAAAGCGGTCCAATTATCAGTGACAGAACCGACTCATATATTGTTATCTCTGGCCCGAGTTGAGGCTCATCATTACATTTACATCAATAAAATAATCGGTCAGTCCGTCACTGTCAGTTGTCAGTACATCGGCGGACGTCGACTGCGATGGTCGTCTTTACCCTACGCTAACAATCGTGATACGTTACACGGAATTAGTTGCATAAATCACAATTACCGTCGTACATCACGTTTGCGCTTGGACTTATAGTGTAGACGCCTGTGTCTATTTTATTTTTTTTAAAAATGGCTGACGGTGATGTGCCATTGGTGACCAGTTTCGGCGGTAGCGAAATCGAATTTGGCGCTAACGGAACAAAAGTGACGAGAACAAATTCAAGGTTAGTTTCTATTTATTTACACAAACATCTATACAGTTATTTTGTACAGCATTTTTTATGTATTATCTGTAGCCGGTTTTTAATAAATACGCAACATTTCATTAATTTGCGCGTTTTGATGTAATTTAAAAGAAAGGTGATGTAAAAAAAATGTTAACTACGCATATTCTTGGATCTTGTCGAACAGGTCGGAATACATTTGCATTGGACTCTCTATAAGGTCGCGATCGGAGGTCGATGTTTGTTTTTTTGTATTTATCCACTTTTATTTCGTAATACAATTTTGTTACGAAGTTTCTAAGTAATTTAAACAATTTTACATGGATTAAACAAAAAATAATACCAAAAAAATCTTAGTTTCGTTTTGATTGCTCCCCTATTGTTAGTCCCCACATGAATTAATCAAATCTAAATCATACATCCCGCATGTCTACTGCCATTATACTTTTAAACATTAAAAAAAAACATTTTTTTTTTTCAAAAAATAAGTGTGCTCTGCTCTGCACATCTCGCGTGCCAGATTAGATCGTTTAATTAACATGAAGGCTACTAAGGAGTAACGTATTCATAAAGTACATTATAATTGCTTATAAAATTATTTTAATTATGTATTACAATTATCCCCATGCACTCGTGTTATCTTGTGCAAACTTCGCATGAGTTCTTAGTATAATGATTTTGTGTTCTAAATTTAAATGTAGAAGGGAAATATACCGATCGATGTTGATACGAGTTTGTATTATAAAGATTTAATACTGGCACACATGTTTAAAAACAAAATAAAAATTAAATTTCAACAAATATCTGCAACTATGAACAGATAATTATTTATACTACCCACATTCTTAAATCAAATATATGAACAATTTTTTTAGTGTTGACACCGATTTATTTCAATAAATATAGTTGTGTTTTATAAATGCGAATGTTTGGATGAATGGATGTTTGTTCGAAGGTATCTTCAGAGCGACTTCATAGATCTGGCTGATATTTGGCACAGATGTAGAACAAAGTCTGAAAGAACACATAGGTTACTCATTTTCAAAGTTTTTTTTTTAAATTCTGAGCGTACATTATTCGCGGGCGACATCTAATGCGGTATAAAATTTACAAATTTTTAACTTCTAACCTTTTAAATTACTTGGAAATAGTGACCTTTTCGTCGTCAACCAAAAAGTTCTTGCAAGTAAGTTGGAGTATTAAACAAAAAAAAAATTAACAACCGTTTACTTTTGTAGTAACTGTATTTACGGTACAATAGTCTATTTTGGTGATTTCATTCGGAAACAAACGGGTTATTTTAAAAACAAACGTAACATATGCTTTGTATTTGAATATATTATGTATACTATACGTTCGTGCCTGGTGTCGCCTGCTCCAATTTCAATATTACATTTTAATAATAAAAAATAAATCGTATGTTATAAAAATAACGTATTTTGTAGTTAGCGATTTTTATAAACATTCATTCTACTTGAATTAAATTTTTAAACTTGTTGCTATAAATCTGATGATAATACAGATTTCTTTCTATAAAAAAAATCTACATTTTTTTTGTGAAAAATTATCAGAGTTTTATTCGTTTATTTGCAGTTATTATACTTAACATAGTTTGGTATTATCTTACTAATACTGCGAATGTTTAGATGGATGGATGTTTATTTGAAGGTATCTCGAGAACGGCTGTACGGACGCTGAAATTTGGCATAGACGTAGAAAATATTCTAGAAAAAAATATAAGCTACTAGTTATTTCTTTTAATTCTGTGCGGACGTCGCGGGCGATGGCTTTTTATTTCATAAGATTGTAGAGATGTTTGTTTTATTATTGAAGACGTAATTACTTTATGAAGGAGTAGTAAGCAATGGATGAGATGACAGTTTCGTCTTATACGCTTATGTAACTGTTGATATAAGGACGAAACAATTACATCAGAATATTTTATGATTTAGGCTAGTTATAACCGTTTCCACTGAAGGAACATACAAGCTGATTGAAAAATACTGTACTTTAAAGGTACGTTCCACTAAACTACTGGATAGAATTTTGTCAATTTTTAAGGTTCCGTACCTCATAAAAAAAACGGAAACCTAGGATCACTTTGTTGTTCGTCCGTCCGTCTGTCAAGAACCTTTTTCTTAAAAACGCGTGATTGAATCAAGCTGGGATTTATTTTATCAAAATCCGGCTCGGATGTTCTAAGGTTTAGAGAATAAATCTTAAATTTTGATTTAAAAAAAAGTTTTTTTTTGGTTTCTCTATGTTTATTTGGACGTTTGACTTTGGCATTCATATCTAGTAAAGATATAGTGTCATATGCACTTGAATTGAGGAAATATAAACTTGTTTCTTGAGTCTCCTGCTCGCTCTGTTAACTCTCACTGTCCGTGTACAGAGACATTGAAATCTACCTTCTACACGACAGTGGCCTTCTACTTTTATTCCTTTATTAAACTAATTAAATTGCTAACATTGAAACTCCTATATAACGTCCAGAGTTTACAAGCAAAAAGTTTTTATAAAAACAAAACGTGTGATTTTTATTTTTTAGATTTTTTGAACATCCTAGTTATCGGGCGGTAAGAAAAATACTTTACGATCCTTTCTCATATTTACGAATTGTATGTAATATAAAATACATAAAGTCCATTTTGAAGGTTTCTTTTTTCAAAGGGAACGAGAGTGTTTTTGTAAAGATATAAGAAAATCGCTAAAATTAAGTTTTAATTTAAATTTTAAACACTATTTTAATATTTATCTCAAAGTTAAATGCATAATGTCTGCGACCTCTGGTCGGTCACGGATCAATTGCCACGATACTTGGAACTACGAAATCTTTGAGACTTCACAAATAAGAATGCGCACGAACCCGCGCCATATTGTGACGTCATATATCAAATCGGAAATTATAAGGTAGGGTCAGTAAAACAGATTTTTTACAATATTTATTTTTAATATAAATCTCCAGGTTAAAAGAATTTAAATAAAACAATTTTTGGTTGAAATATTTCTAGCGATTCGTGACATGGAGGTCCTGGAAACGAACATGTTCGTTTCAAATGTAGTATACAGTATGTTCTCTCAGTGAAGTGTTGATACAAAACAAGTTTACACATATATTAATTACTATATGTGTCTGACGTAACTACACTCTTGTGTTAGCCTTCGTGATCTCCATGGCCTTGACTCGAGCGGACAATACACGAGTCTTTTATTTATATAAATAAGTATTTAACTATAAATATTATCGTTTTTATTGATAGTTTTTGTAAATAGCTGATATCAGCTTGTGTTTCAACGAGCTAATTTTTTTAAATTTGGAACTCTTTAGTTACCAATTAAATTATTCAAACTTTCGTGAGACATTATAATAAACTGACATAAAAACGGCTACGCTGCGTGCGTGAGATATTGCCAGTACCACTCATCCTGATGAAGGGCCCCCGATGGGCTCGAAACTAGTCGGTGCCGCCACCGAGCGAATATACGTGAGTGTTTAGCCGTTTTTATATCAGCTTACTCTTTAGTTACCGACTTCAAAAAGGAGGAGGTTCTCAATTCGTATGTTTTTTTACTTTTTTTTTTAATGATCACAGAGAAGTTTTTTTTTTTGTTTCAGTCACTATAATCCTATCGTCCGGTCAAATGTTATTAGAGAAAAAAATGTTGTTTTTAACCAGCATTTTTTTTATTTTGCAGTTAATGTGGAATTACGATTTAAAAGTAAACATATGTGTTTTATCTTCAAAGATGATTTTGATGGATACCACACGGTACATCATTCCGGATGCAATAAAATGAAAATTTTATAATTCTGTTTATGTTTTAAACCACTAAAACATTTTCTACCTCTATTGCAGCGATATATTTATTTTTATAATGAAACATTTATAAAAAAACGGTATAAATATGATTTATCTGAATTTTATAGCTTTAGACATTTACTACTGCTGATTCGTTAGTCAACAAGGGAGTCCCTTAGTTTAAGTAATCATTAAACCTTTATTATTGCACCACTTAGCATTTGCTATGTTTTTTTACTCAGAAACCTACATCAGTTGTTCGAAGTCAAATTTTTAAAATCGTTTTCATAAAAAAAAATCTTGATTATTTCTAGGTAAAAAAAAAAACGAGATTTTTTCCTTCTTTTCTTTGTTACAAAAATGTACATTAGAAAATCTTTGGAATAGTATAGGGTCATATAATAATTTAAGATGTATTTTGCTATAAGTTGAATTTATGATTGCAAATTCAATATCTGAGTAGGATTTATAATTTATTTCGCAATAAATAAACTATGCATAAAGATAGGTGAGTGGAGGTCAAATGCGCGTCTCCTTTGTCTGAGCGGCGCATGCGCATGCGCATGGCTTGGTTATTTTTAACGACGACACAACTATTTTAACTTGTTCTTAGATATCATAAAGCATACTACGCATTTTGCCATGTAATGATTCGAACCTAAGATTTTATATTAGAATAAAATTTAAGCTTCTAAACTGGCGTATTAAAATGCTATATTTACAGTTTTAATGTTACACCATTACTAAATAAACCTTTCAATGATTAAATCGCGATTATAAAAAAAATCTAAAGTATGTATCTACCGCACAATAATACTATACTAAAGGACTAATCATATTTCAATGGTAACCATCTTTTTGTTAAAAAAATAGGATATTTCTGACAAAATATCGAAACTAGTACAACACTAGAACATAAAAAAATTTGGATAGAATTAGTGTAAGAATGTGTTGAAGCTAGCTAACAATTTTGAAGTATGTCTTATTAAATGATGGACGGAGTTGTAACAAATAAAACATCGAAAACGAATAAAAGCAATGTTAACCAATCGCTCCACTTAATGTATTGAGTAAAAGAACATGATATGCGTCTATTATACTGCTAATTGTTGCGAATGCACTGCAGCATTCCATTGTGCAAGTAGGTTCTTTAAACAGGGTGTCCATTCTTCTGATAATTTTGCGGACTTTCCTGAACTTTTAGATTTTTTTTACACAGGGTAAATATTTAACATAATTCTGGATATACTAATCCAAATCAATTTATTTGAAATTCTAATTTTTACGTCAATATGCAGGGTTTTTAATCGGAATACAGTAAGAAATTTTTTATCGTTTTTAAAAATAAAAAATTTAAGGACAAAATAATAGACTGGAGTCTTTAATAAAATAGTTATATTATTCCCGAAAATTCTATCGATTTTTTTGCCAAACCTTGGTCACCTTACACATAGGAGTGGCATTGTTGCCAAATTTAAGGCCGTTTTGCTGAAATTATTTAATACCGCATCTGCCGATTACTAAACAGCTATTGAAGACTATTTCAGTTATTGCTGGCCAGTTGCATTTTTATTGCAATTTATAAAAATTTTAATCTTTTTAATCTGCAAAAATAATATTAATATTCATGGTATAATTATTAAAATAAATATAGAACATCTCTATAAAGTGAATTTCAGACTGGCATAGGTGCAAACTATGACCTTGAATGAGCAGACGCTACGAACTATTCTGGTATTATTCTGTCATTTCTTTTAAATTTAATGCCACCTTTGTGTGGTCTTGTAGTAAAATAATTCTATTAATAATAAAATAATCATTACATTATTGCTAATTTAACAAACGCTTGTTACGATAAGGAAGTTTTACGTATTTATACGTAATATTGCAACCGTCTATGCAACGCACGTAAATACAACATTATAGTACCCGGAACGCAATTTACTATTAGGAACTCCTTATTGAAAAAAAAAACAATTGACAGGAATGGTAAGACTTAGGTAATAATGAATATTTCTTTTTAATCTATACCTTAAAACAATGATTACATTTTAAGCCGACTGACAGGATAGTCCCAAATAACATTTATAGACAGACGAAGATATCAGTCCCGGTGGGCATAAGTCAAACTAAATTATGACAGCTCACTAGCGCTCTCCTGTCATAGTCAAAAAAGTCTCACAAAATAGTTTTCGAACCTAACTGTCATATAATGTTTTTCTTTTATGCCAGTTTCTGTAACCATGAAGGTTTTACATATTTTTACAGAATCCCCGACAGCAGCGCCTCTCATTGGGCTGGCCCAAACTGGTTTGACTATAACATTAATAAATTTATATGACCTTGGTGGATGAAAGCTTATTATTATAAAAAAAGGTAAAAGTTTTTCTCATCTCATAACGTACATAGATACGTACTAACGGGTGACTAGCGCCGGCGCGGGTGCAATCATAACATCTTGCCAACAATGCATTCGCGCGCGCACCGCCCGGTACCGACATATCCACACTCGATAGTACCTCGTATGTGAATGCTAATGTCAAACAAATAGACTTGATTGAATAACCCTTAGGCGTAACACCGGATCATTTGATATCTATTCTTCCTTGCAGTAATCTGGGAACAAAGGATTCTTTGTTTCGAATCCAGTGTCTATCGTAAAACGGTAAGGCTATGACACACACGGGTAACTAACCATAATTATGACCATTATGACCTACATACAACGTTCGTATTATACGTTCCTTAATTTGATAGATAAAAAATACAAAATAGAAATTCTTAAATTCTATAAAATTTTAAACTAATCCAGCAATTATTTGGACTTATATAATATTAGCTGTCACCCTCAACTCCGTCGGCGCTGAGTTAAAATAAAAACTTAATTAGTTACTTATATGTTTTTACAGGTTGTGTTCGACATATATATCAAATTTAACCTAGATCCGTTTAGCCAGTCTGGAGATATCTTTAAACCAACATCCATCCATCCAAAACATTCGCATTTATAATATTAGTAAGACTGTAATCCCCATTCAATTTTACCAAGTCGTAACAACAATTAATGCTTTGTGCAATTTTAATGTAATAAAAACAAAGAAACATTATCAATACAGTTCTTTGTTACCACGCTTCATAACACGTTTGATTTGCGGAAGTCAACATTGACAACGCTACGTGTATGGGCGGCTTTATTATTAACCATTACGTTGTATTTTTTACGTGTACAGCTCGGATATATATTATTCGTACATCTTTGCATATTTTCCGCAAAATGTCTTTGTTTCCTTTAACATTGCACACGGAATTATGTGCAAATTTATAAATGCTGGTATGTAACGAATAATGCTTATTTTTATACTTGTTTTAAAAAGTAGAGTTAAAGTTAGAGTTAAAAGTTATTCGTAATTTCAATTTAAAAAATTCGGACCTAAACTCGCTAAACAGTCTTTAAAATGTTAGCTGCCAGAATGATTTTTCGAAAAACAATTTTTTTTTTAATTTCTGTCCAAAACCATTTCATTGGGCCCTTGCGGGTCACGCTGTATACAACAATTCGATTAAAAAGCCACAACGAGGTGTTGAATGGAAATATGGCTTGTCGGACACGTAGTCCGACACGGCCTGATTGAAACATTAGCTTGTCGGACATATAGTCCGACATGGCAGCTAACGTGTTAAAAAGATCGCCTATACGTGGAGCGTTAGTATTTAAATTACACACACAAAGTACTATTAAACGTCCTATTGCAGCATATGACCAATTTTATTAATTTATTTACAATAATAAACATGAAAACCACAGTAAATACTCTTTATTATCGTACATTTTACAAGAAATATACAGAAATGTGTAATATTTGCACCATAAGTAACGCAAAACAATGCAAACAATACACACAAACCGTACTGTAAGCATTCTTTATCAAACAATAAACAACTTTATCTACTTATACTAAGCTTTAATTTGCATTGTAATATAAACAAAGATAAAACCACTACAATGAGCAGTTTCAAATAAAGTGATTTCTCCTTTATCCTGGTATTACTTAAATGTTTTTCTTTTTAAATATAAATAAATATTACAATCTTGGAAAGGCCAGGTTTATTTTTCTACTAGCTGACAACCGCGACTCCGTCCGCATGGAATTAAAAACAAATTAATTAGTTCACAGCAACTATTCTAATTTTTCTCACATTTTAAACCTTCCCTATACCTTCACGAACATTTCAAGACCAAGATAAGACAAATCCGTTCAGCCGTTCTCGAGTTTTAGCGAGATTAACTAACATCAATTGATTTATATATTATATATATATAAATTATTCAAACATTTGTAGATTATATTTTAAAGCACATATATTTATAAATTCTTTCTAGGTTAGGCTATTAGTCTACGCATAAGGAAGTTGTTGCCTTATTTTGCTAAGATTATTCAAGACTACGCGACTTGAATCCAAAATTAACAAAGTTTAATTTAATTCATAATGTACAAAATTATTTATAAATTAACATTCACTATATTCACTGAGAGAAACAATAAGACGTTGATCATATCAATGTATCATTGTAATATAACCCTGAATCTGCGCGTTTAAATTTTACACATCAAAATTTATAAATGGACCTATTGTATTAGCAATTGTTAATTAAAAACAATAAGACCTGACTGTATATTCTATGACACTACGAGGCAGGATACGAGTCGAAGAAAACGTCATAATACTCCAATAATATGATCTGGTGGGAATCAGTTCATTAGTGCTCCCTTTTTTTTCAGAGGGGAATGCTTTATGCATACTCCGCGCCCCGGGGGTGACGCGGTAGTTATGTGGGATTCTCTTCCGGATGGGAAGCATACCCACTAAACCCCTCTGTTCCTCCTACGCATCATGGCGAGGCCACGGGAACGCTTGCGCGTTCTTTTGCGACCTCGCCTGCGTCAGCTGCCGAAGCAGCTTCCACTATGGGGCACCACCTACCTTCAGCCTCAGGCGCTGGATCCCCCCGTATCCAGTGCCCTAGGGACATTAGTGCTCCCTGTCAAAACAAACCAGTTTCAAAACATCAGATCATCTAGAGCCACATTGACCTCTATGCATAAACTGGCAATAAGACGAAGCTTATTGTGCCTAATTGATGTTTGGGACTAGTAGTTTTGAAGTTCGTTATGGAATCTCTTCGAAGAGAATGCACTTTGTCTAACACCGCAGTCGCGTTTAAATCGGTACGAAGCAAAAGCTGCCATTACCAAGAAATTGCCTATTAATTTATAGTGAGAATCACATGAATTTGTCATACTATTCCGTAAAAAAAACGATTCACTTGGAAGTAAAACAGCTGTTACAAGATGGCGAATTTGCCGCCAATTATTTGCGTAACACAGTTCAATGTGCCGTTGACACACACCATAAACGCAAATGTGCGCTTATTCTGTAATTGTATACGGAGATTTTGGTCTAAGAAAACCCACTGTTAGTAAGAGTACATTAGTTACAACCAAAGAAAACAACAGACAATTAAGCTTACGCAATGTCGACGTGTTTAATCGATGTTGTAAAAAATCGTTTTTTATTTGATAACAAGCTGTTATTAGTTAAACAAATTATATACGTTACGTAATCAGTGAATTTTAACGAAAACAAAGATACTATTCTGTTTGTTTTTCGAGAGTATAAACATCTAAACTAATAGAATTGTCTTGTCTGATGATGATGAGATGTATGGATGTTTGAAAGAATGTATCCCAGAAACGGCTCAACAGATCTTCATAAAATTTTGCACAAATATAGAAAATATTCTAGAAGAACACTTAGGCTACCTTTTATTTTTAAATTCCGCGCGAACGGAGTCGTGGGCGACAGCTAGTTAATAATAAGTCTAAATAACTACTAGAGAAAACACGTAACATATAAGATTTAAATCTAATCATATTAAACTAGCTGTCGCCCGCGACTCTGTCTCCGTATTTAATAGCCGATTCTCAGACCTACTGTATATGCATATAAAATTCAACAAAATTAAAAAAGCCGTCGGAGGAGTACAAATAACATTTTGTCATGAGTATTTTATATATAAGATAAAGCAATTATATTTATGTCACTAGCTTTACCTACAGTTTTTGTACAAGGAAAACCACGCATACACATCATGCGGGGAAAACCTTAAGATGTTAAGTTCATTTCACTTAAAAATGGTATTGCATTTTGTCTTTAGTATTTAACTAGTTGTCGCCCGCGACTCCATCTACGCGGAATTAGAAAAAACTTAATAAGTAGCCTATGTGTTCTTCCACACTATGTTCTACATCTATGTCAAATTTCGGCAAGATTCATTCAGTCGTTCTGGAGATACCTTCAAACAAACCTCCATCTAAACATACACAAATTCGGTTGTGAATAATCATCATCCTGTATGTATCCTTAAGGTAGGTTGGCACCTATTCCTTTTCCATACTTCTCTTTACTAAATATTTATAGTCACAGAAAACACACAATTGTATGACTCAACTGGAATTACATTTCGCAATACAAAGCGCGTTGTACTAAATTCGGAGCCTTACCTTTCGAGAGCTTGTTGAGAAAGTATATTTAGCGTGTCTAATTCTATTGCTTTAAGCCTTGAAATAATTCGATAACCGAAGTTATATTTAGAATTATTAAATCAAGTTGAAACAGTTTATTTAAAACTAGAAACAATTTTGATTTGTTATCGACTACTATCACAAATTAAGCATCTAAATATATCGCATTAAAATATGGATGGATGATTGTTTAGAGGTATCTTCAGAACTGCATAATATCTTGATGAAAGGAATAGAAGACGAACATAATGTAGAACATATAGGCTAATTACATTTTTCTTAATTCCTCGCAAACGGTGTCGCGAGCAAAACTAGTATACATACTTGAAAATAATAAATTCAATCTACACTGATATATCACCGGAATAATATTCCTAACATATCAATCTATTTACAGCAAATGTCAGCAATGTTCTAAATCCAAAGATAGAATTTGTTGTGTTTTTGTTGGGATGCTGTACACAAAGTGCAGGCCTAAATGCGTTCTCGTCTTTCAACGTCTAGTCAAGTAATTGCGTACTGTAAATATTTTATTACTTCTTTATGAATAGATTGTGTCTGTAAAACAAAAGACTTTATGATTTTCTCCCAATAAATTTTGTAAAGATCACATGTCGTAAAATTCTTTATAAAGAAAGGATGGGAAAAGAAAATTTTCTCCTTTTGTGCATCCCGTCCTCCATCGATTAAAGTTAAGCAATCCATATAATTGCAGATGTGTGCATGATGCATCGCTATATTGTATCGAATCGGCTGCAAAATAGCCTCGAATTTTCGTCATCGAATTCAGGTGGTCACTTGCTTTTTTACCACCTTATTTTATTAGAAAATATCTTTAAATTGGTTACCACTACCGAAGCACCCATATATCTTACTAATATTATAAATGCGAATGTTTAGATGGATGTAATTTTGAAGGTATCTCCGCAACGGCTGAACAGATCTCGATGAAATTTGACATACATATTATATATAACATAATCTGGAAGAACACATAGGCTACTCTGATTTTTTTCGCGAAGACGAAATCATGGGCGACCACTAGAATTGCCATAAATTACATAACAATATGTTTCTTAACAAGTTTAACAACAATGAAGAATCTGTATCAAAACATGTGTAAATTAAAGACGTTATAGAGAGGCAAACAAGATTATTATGAATACTTTGAACATGATGCCATATAATATTTTAATTAAACAGGTTTATAATTTTCTATATAAACTCTAAGCTACGTAAATTAATACCTACAATCTAAGACTTCACTTTCATTAGTACCTTGAAAGGGGAGTACGGAGAAACTGTTTCACTTTTACCTTTCCTTGTAACTTTAAACATCAGGTTTATAGTTAAATGTTCCTTAACTTTTATATATAACTTTTGTCGTCGACTTCGTCTGCACAGAAATTAAAAAAAATGAAAATTATCTCACGTGTTACTCGAGATTATGTTCTATATCTATGCCAAATTTCAATTGGATGTGTTGAACCGTTATAGAGTTATCAAGTTAATTGTAACACACCATCTCAAAGGCCGGCAACGCATCTGCGGTTCCTCTGGTATTGCTGATGTCTATGGGCGTTCGTTGAACACCTCAGTGTTCCCACTGCTCTTTTGCCCACTTCTGTTATAAAAAAAAAAACACTATCCCACGAAAAAAGAACAAAGGTATTGGACCATGAAATCATAAACAATTACATACATGTAGTCTGTAACACATAGGCTACTGATTATGTTTTTTGTTATTTCGCACGTACGGAATCGCGGGCGACAGCTAGTAAAATCTAAATGTATAATGTTTACTGCACCGAAGTCCCTTTAACGAAAACAAGTTAATGCATCCAAATATGTAAAATATATCGTTATGTAGACTTCCATTCGTTCGTATGCAAAAACATGAACACGAATATCGATAAAATTCTAAATATAAACATTAATATCAATACTATGGAGTCAACAATCTTTTAATGTTGTTTCGGGATATTCCTTTAAAGATAAAAATATATAAAAATCGTTTAGTGTTTATAAATTGTACGTATCATACTATGCAGGAATACTGAAAGATAGGTGTTTGTACGTCACTTTAAATCCGACTATTTTCTACGTCACACAGCAGCGTTGTGGTCTTGTCATGTCTTACCTTGGCGGTATTTCCAAACTGCTACAACTTAGGGTCCTTCAGGAAACGAACGTATCACCATCTCAAAGGCCGGCAACTAATCCGCGGTTCCTCTAGTTTTGCAGATGTCCATAGGCGTCGAGGAACACCTCAATGTTCACGCTGCTTATTTGTCCCCTTCTGTATTAAAAAAGACGACAAAAATAAGGAGGTTGTCAATTCGTCTGTTTTTTTAAGTGTGACATCATTATTAACAGCCACAAAATCTTGTATAATTTATAATAACTGTCAATGTTGTTCCAAAAATAATCCACAAGTCCTTCGTCCGAGTTTAACCGTAATTGCTCGCTTGGGTAATACAGTGTGGCCGGAACAAACGGCTTAACATGCAAACATGGTCCATGATAGGGTTAAATGTAGATCATTGTAATGATCAAAAAGATTACTGGTATAGTCTAAGACACTACACGGGTAAACATCGAAGTGTCTCTTGAATACAAGTGTCTCTTGCGAAGTGTCTTTAAATACAAGTGTCTCTTGATTCATCCGTTCAACTATTAACTGTACAGACATTGATTTCCGTCATAATCTATTCTTACACCACTTTCTAAACGTGAGCTACACTTTAATAAAACAAAAGCTTTATAGCTAGGGATTTGTAGATCAGAGACGAAAAACAAATATCAACGTTTGCAGGTGAAAGTTTTAAAGGTGTTCTTTCTTTCCCTACAAATAACTATTATTCTTAATTTAATTTAATCCTCTTCTGCATTTACTAAATCTATATATATAAAAGAAAATCGTGTTAGTTACACTATTTATAACTCGAAAACGGCTTTACCGATATGGTTGAAAATTGGTGAGGAGGTAGCTTAGAGCCAGGAGACGGACATAGGATACTATTTATTCAATTTTTTTTTTTCGCAATTATGTCTTGAAGAGCTTCTTTTTACTTAACTTATCTATATATTAAGGTTTTTTATATATCCGCGCGGACGGAGTCGGGGGCGACAGCTAGTTAGATAAAAACGCTATCTAAAAAAAATAACTTTCTTATAACATGCTGTATAGTAAAAGGATAATAGATAAAATATCGCAAACAGTATTTCCCTCTACTCGCATTCTGAGAAGCTATCTTTTCCTTATTTAAAAATCTTGAACAAAAAAATCCATTAATGCTATACTAGCTGTCGCACGCGGCTCCGTCCGCGCGGAATGAAAAAAATAGCCTATGCGTTCTTCCAGACTATATTCTACATCAATGTAAAATTTCAGCTAAATCCGATGAGCCACTTTGAACGCACTCTTGTAACAAACATCCATCCATCTAAACTTTCTCATTTATAATATTAGTAAGAATATGTTATAAAATTCTGGAAAATTTTCTTAATGTTAGTTGTTCTTAAATTATCTTAAAATTTAAATTTAGATCACCTATGTATTAACATTAAATAGAAAGGCAAAGCTGCTATAAATAATCCTTAACGAAGCGAAAAGGTCGAGCGCTATTCAGTTTCAAACCGACGACGTCTAACTGCTTTTGCGAAAATGGCAGCCGTTTTGAGGTTAAATGTGAAAGATATCACGCCTCCCATTGTTAAAGTTGACGAACCTGGGAATTGTCGCAGGAGATATACTTATAATTTCTATAAAAAAAAGTTAAAAATCTGTTGAAATATTTCGAAACTAACTTAGAATGATTACTTTTGTACTTTTAGACATTATTAGTTAGAGTCCTTTTGCGCGCTTTCATTACCAAGTCAAGTGTCAGAATGATTAGTGAGGGGACATAAACGTTGAGATTTTAATAAGGCTTGTGTTGCGCCGATAAACTGGCATAGTGACTGAATTTCTTCCTAACTGTACCCAGTTTTGTTTGATGATTTTAAAGGGAAAATCATATTATTATTATTTTTAAAAATATTTTTATCAATAAAGCAAAAATTCGAATACAGTTATAGTGTATTTATATTCAATTATATACAATTTCATAATACCTTACCACGTCATGCATTTACATAACTTGGTAAATAACGAATCATCAGTCGTCAAGGTGATTATAAGAGGCAAAAGATCAGTTATAATAATAAAAAAAAAATTCTCGTCCACTGCAAAAACTTTTTGTAATACATCTTCAAGGTAAATTCAAATTATTTATTATTGATAGGTATATGTCGATATCAAACTTAATTTTATTATGAGAACACCATACAAGCGAATAAGGAAAGTGGTAACTCAATGAAGTCTTATAATCAGGACCAATCAGAACGGTTTTTCGCGGATATTTGTGTTCTATTTGACAGATTAAGACAAAGGGATATCATAGGATTTTTCGTGAATTATAAGAGCACAGGACCACAGATAAATTAGTTTAAATAAAGTTTGTTATGACATATTATTCTTCTTGTGGAACGGAATAAACTGTTTTTTTTTTCATGTAACATTTTAACGTAACTTATATTATGCCAGTGTTATTAAGTTGGTGTTTATTTTTCTGTTTATCGAGTTGTCGTGCTCATGTAGAATAACGCCTGTGACCTAGACATGCTTTGCGATGATGTAAACCGTCTATGACTGGCCGCCGGAACATATACTATAACTAAATGCAATTTATTTCATGTTTTTTTCATATTATAAGGTGGCAAATGAATAAGTTTCCAACTCGATCACTGCCTATGAACATCTGTGATTGCTTATGCATTGCCTACCATTAATTAACGAAGGTGGACACACACAGATAGTGGATATGTCCCTCCTTTATTTCCTTGTAAGAAAAAGGTGGGATGAAAACGTGGATTAAAATTAAGCCTACTAAACGCAAGCTCATCAGACAAAATGCAAAATTTTATCCACTTCATGCCTGTCTTTCGAGTTTACCAAATAAACTAAACTCTTATCTATGGTTCAATAAACTACAAGAGTGTTGAACAATAAGTAACTTCACTTATTAGACTAATAAAGTCGTGGAAAAGCTGGATAGTAAAAAGTGAACCCGGATATCGAACAGTAATAAATTACCTCACTGACAGTCAATTACGTATAAAACGTTTTTTTGCAAACGGCGCAGTGTGAACCTCATTGTATTTTAGTACAAAAACATTGTCTAGCACATGGGAATGCACGCAACAAATGGCATTGCTGTTGTGATGCAAAAGTTTACGAAAGGAAAATCGTCTATGTCTTCTCTAAACGCTTAACGCATTTCAAGTGTTATTTTTATCTTTAACACAAATAAAAAATCCATACATTTGTATGTATTAGGATGAAGTAAGAACTATTGTAAGTTTAGCTACAAATATCAGACAATTTTTAAGTTGATAGCTTTTGAAAAATGTTAAAAATATGTAGAAACTCAAATACAATTTTTAAAGTAAATTTAATTAAAGGTAAACGGATCATAGTAATTTTATTCAGCAATAAATTAACATTCATAGAATTAAAAACCTTAGAGTATTTCCAATAATTTATTTCTTTATAGTGTTAGGAAGAAAATCGTTCACTGTGCCGGTGTATGGGCGCAACACTAGCCTTACTAAAATGTCAACGTTTATGTTCCCCTCACTAATCATTCTGACACTTGACTTGGTAACGAAAGCGCGCCATTCTCGCCAAAGAATTATAACTAATAATGTCTTAAAATAGGAAAAAAGTAAATCAGATGACATTAGAAAGGTATAGAGCAGTCTTTCTCAAAGTGTGCGATAACACCCCCTTGTGGGCGCTGCAGGATACAAGTTGCGGGTTATAGTAAAAGTTTCGTTTAGAATTCTCCGTTAATATACATATAGGTCGCAATAAATAATTAATTTAATTTGAAGTTATAGTGGTTTTTAAATATGTGAAAATATGGGGGCTCTAAAAAATATTTATTCTCAAAGCGGGCAGTAGACAAAATAAGTTTGGGAACCACTGGTATAGAGTTATTTTAGTACCTTTTGTACCTAAATTCTTAGACATATGTTCCACGCGTGACCCAACGAGGTCAGCTCACTTGCGTTCCCAATTGTTGTACCAACATCTTGACAACAATTTGGCCAATTATTTGATCAAATTCAAGCCGGTAGTGGTTCAGCCTGGCACGGTGATCTCCGTAAGACGAATTTGATTGATTCATCGTTTGATAGTAATATAAGGTCATTCTATTGTACAAATTGACAGCTCTATTTTCGGCTACAGGACGATGTTTAAATTAAACATCTAAACAAACGTTCAACCATCGTAGGTATACCCTAAGATCAAAAATGTATCATACCTTATAGGCCAGGATTCCTGTGTCATGTCATCAGAAATCCTACCAGCCTTTGCCAAACATGTTTGAACGTGTATCCGGGTCTTTATTTTTTTCTTTTACAATTTTTTTATCTGTCGACTGAGTTAAATAGATAGTAAATATACAATGTAAGATACCAAATAAATTAATATACAATATTATTATAATCTTATATTGTCGCATAATGATGAAGAATAAATAAGTTTATTACACGAAGATTCCTCACGAAGGGCACGTTATTGGATTAAGATAGAATCTTAACACGCCTTTATTTTACATATAATTAACATGACAATGATTATAATATCGACAAAATACCATTTGAATAAAAAAATAAGGGATAAATTCTCTGCTTTTATTCTACTACTAATACTAGCTGCCGCCCGCGACTCCGTCCGCGTGGATATATAAAAAAAACTTAATTAGTGTAGCCCATCCATTCATCCATCCACCTCACATCCATCTAAATATTCGCATTTATAATATTAGTAAGTTAAATAGAAAGCAACTCTTCAAGGCATAAATTTGAGAAAAAAAAATTAATAAATAGTATCTTATGTTCGTCTTCTGGCTCTAAGATACCTCTTCACCAATTTTCACCCATATCGGTAAAGCCGTTCTTGAGTTATAAATAGTGTAACTAACACGACTTTCTTTTGCATATATATAATAAAACGTCATATGCTGTTAATTCTTTAATTGTATATACATATTTAATAACATTGTCCAATAAATGGTGTAATAAAATGTTAATTATTTAATTTAAATATACTGTTCGTAGAGATTTTTTACCTTTCTCTTTCAATTAAGTAAGAAGTTATCTTAAAACCTAATGCTTGTATCAATATCTTTCTCGAGAACGGCTGAACGGATTCATCTTATCTTGGTCTTGAAATGTTCATGAAGGTGTAGGGAAGGTTTAAAAGGTGAGAAAAATTCTAATAATTGCCGGGAAAACCCTTTAGGAACCTTTTTTTATACCGCGCGGACGGTGTCGCGGGTGACAGCTAGTTTACACATAAATATTTACATATATCCAAAGATACTTATTTGAGTTATTCATCTAGATCGTTGGGGATAAAATCCTTTTAGGACCATAATAAAGAAGATAACAATTTTATTGCAAAATAAAATCTTACAAATAAGTAAGGACCATAAACAACAAAGGCAAAGAGCAGTCAATGCTCTTTGAATGTCACAATTGGAATGTCAAAAATAGTTTTTTTTTAATTTTATTTAAAGGCGTAGGTAAAAACAGGTGAAGAGCAAAATATATTTTATTAACACGAGTTTAATTTACGTACTTATAAAAATAAATTATCCAGCTGCGTAATAGTGATGCGCTATATATTTATCGATATTTTTGCTTCAACAGGATTAATACACGTGGCTTCACATTACAATGCGCAATAGATTTACGTACGTATAAGATATTTGGGGAGAATGAGTTATTCCGACATAATTTTTTTCATGTTTTTAAATTGTAGGTATCATTGTTTGCTATTATTTTGGTCGCTATAAAAGATGAGGCGATGACGAGTTAAGCGATTTCTACTATGTTTAAATTTTCCGTCAATAAATAATACAAACAGGAATAGCTGCGTATAATATTCTATTATCTATAAAATACACAGTGACTTTATCTCCGGCAGAGCGGGTCGGATGGTTGCAATCAACTGACCCAATTCTTAATACATTCACAGAGGTTATCGTTTTATTTGGGTTAAATGTTTGGAAATGCTTGTTTGCCATCATAGATACTAATTACTATTCATATACAAATAATATTTATATAATAATTATGTACCCATTTAGGATGCTTAATTCACTACTCATTTCTAAGTCTTTTACGTCAGTGTTTTCTACCGACGTGACATTTGTATGAAAACATATTCTTAGCTTACTTTTGGACGATAATGAGTAGTGTTTCGGCAGTGAAAACACACGATAATATCGTCACATTGTTGGCAAAATTTCAATATTTTATAGCACGAGTTTATTTATCATTCTTAGGTCGTAATTTGATTTACCGATTTGCAGTAGACGGCTGAAAAAAATGCGCCAACCATTGTGAATTTGTTCGCTGACACATTTTCACTGACCTTGCATTATTTTGACCTTCATTTATTTCAGACCTTTCTAAAGTTACGCTTAACTCTTACTCACGTTTTATATGCTTTTAATATCATTGTACACTAGCTGTCGCCCGCGACTCCGTCCGCGCGGAATTAAAAAAAAACTAAATTGGTGGCCTATGTGTTCTTCCAGACTATGTTCTACATCTATGACGAATTTTAAACAAATCCATCTGCCGTTCTCTAGTAACCTTCAAACAAACATCCATCTATCCAAACATTCGCATTTATAATATTATTATAGTAAGATTCTATTTACACCCAATCATATAAATTAACGTCTACCTACGGTAATTTGCAACAAAGAACAACTTATTTTTTTCCTTACTGAAGACAAAGAAATCTTCTTTTATTACGTATAGCTGCAGTTTTGCATCGAAATAAAGCAATTTGCCTTCACAATTACTGAGTCACTGCATACCGTTGCTTTTGAGTCCCTGATATATTCCACATTCCTGATTCTATTATAGATTTAGTCAACAACTCGTACATATTCATTTTGATTCATTGTTTCATGTACCCTTTGAAGTTCTTTAGTGGGTACTTAATTATCTAATAGAAGTAATCATTCATCTGTATATGGGCTTAAAATGTGATTTAAATTACAGACTTATTAGTAACTAATGCTTGAAGTCACTAGGATATTTTTATCGATAATTTATTCCCAACTCTATACTTGTAAAAATCAACCAGTATTAAATGTTGCCAAAACGACCAGTCA
Organism: Papilio xuthus; assembly: GCF_000836235.2. NCBI lineage: Eukaryota > Metazoa > Arthropoda > Insecta > Lepidoptera > Papilionidae > Papilio > Papilio xuthus. Next base: position 1,696,588 of record NW_013532703.1, on the reverse strand, counting down.
CTTAAACCTTCATAGTCCAACAAAGATGTACAGACATAAATGTAAATAACCGGTTAGAATGTTCGCTGTATGCACTCGAGATTTCATATCTACATGTCAGGGGATATGGTACTAGAAAATAAAGTGGTTCAAATTAATTTAGCAAACGAAAGTTAATTTATTTTATATTTAAAAATAATAAATCGATTTCGAAAACTGGTATATCCAAATTAATATGCTTGAATTTCACATTTATTTGTCTAGATTTTTGAATAAATATACAATGCTTGGTAAATTTTATTAATATTACTAATACTATTTATATAAATGCTTAAATGTAAGCTTAAATTGTGTTAAATAACCTCAAACACTGTCACAGCTATTGTGTTTTAAACCAGTAAATAGTCACCGTTATGTTGTAAAACCTTCACACGTTTGGGTCAATGTTATAGACAACTGTTGGTTATGATAAATTAGATATTAATTTGTTCTTACAAATCTTTATATATATAATTCTTCTGTGAGTGTGTATGTCACTGAACTTCTCTCAAACGATTGGACCGATTTTGATGAATTTTTTTGTGTGTGTTCAAGGGGATCTGGGAATGGTTTAGATTCACAATTTTCATCAAATATTAACTTCATATTAATATATTCAAATTAAAGACGTGTAGACAGGACAACGTCTGTCGGGTCCGCTAGTTTATATATATAAAAGAAAGTCGTGTTAGTTACACTATTTATTACTCAAGAACGGCTTAGAGCCAGGAGACGGATATAGTCGGAAAGAACACGTAGGATACACTAATTAAGTTTTTTCATATACCCACGCGGACGGAGTCTCGGGCGATAGCTAGTTTTATATAAAGTACCACTGTTTTTGTAATTAGAAGAACTAAAAACTATTTATTCAAATAGAAAAACAAATGAGTAGATTAGATAAATGTAAATGTTACCACCATATTGGTAGGCATTTTGTAGTTAAGCAATTTGTAAGTTACGAAATATCACTATTTAAATATTTATCATTGACTGCAGCCTAGATAAGCTTGTGCAATCCTAAACAAAGAATCCTTTAACATAGTTATCTACATAATATTTACGTTATACAAATTTACAAATTCCATGCATGATTTACTCGTGAGTCATCAGCGTCAGGTCAAAAAACTCGAACGTTATGCATTGCTGCATATATGCAACAGTTTGAGATAAGATGCTGTTAAAAATAGCAATGGATAATGTGGGATACGTTTTGTTAGAATACAAGGTAAATGTGAATGTTGTTAGCCTTTTAGTCACGATTTCACCGTTGACTTATATTTCGAATTTCATATTAAAGGATCACGAATTTTTATATTGGTTACAAAGACTTGTCAGACAATTAAAGCCTTGAAAAGTTTATAGGTTATTTTACGAATAAATTTCTTTTAGAATTTTAAAAGTTTTAGTTCCCAATATACCTGATAATGTTAAATTTCTAACTATAATTTCAATTCTCCAGAATAATACTTATCTTTATTCTTCTAGAACTTTGCGTGCGTAACACCACAAAAAAAAAGATTTCGTCAGAATTAATCCATGATACTTATGAGATCATAAAACAAACTTGTTCTCTGGGAAAACAACATTATACTCTGGGAAAACAACATTATATATTTCGCTACTTTATAATTATTTTTACCAATAAACCAATGCAGTATATAAATGTGAGATAAAGGCCAAATTAATTGTATCTACATTTATAGAGGAAGCTAAAACTTCAAGAATGTTTTTAAGGTGTAGCCAACAGGCATAGATTATTCCCAAGAAAAGCATAGAAAGCTTAATTATATATCTCTGTTTTAACTATTAATAAAATAGTATTGATATATGATACGTCAGGGAGTTCTGTAATCAAGGTATAAAGACTTAATTATAGGCAATTCAACTCTGAGAGAAATCTAGTCCCACTAAGCTGAGACTGTCTATAAATATAATTCTGCTTATCACCAGTTTTTCCTGCACGAGGCAAAGGATAGCCCTCAGTAAATAACGCGGACCGTCTGACATCCGTCGTTTTTCTATGTGTTGTTACGCAAGTGTGGTTAGTTTTTTTTATCGATAATCGATGTTTTATTCCACGATGAGCCTTGCAAATAAAAAAATGAATAAATTTACAGTTTATAAATGGGTTATTAATAAATTTTGATTATATCACTTTCCAATTAAGGCTTGTAATATGTTTTTTTTTTAATTAAAACTTTCTATAAATGTTAGTAACAAGGTCGTGACTTTTAACATTTGTTTTATAATTTAATATGCATATTAATTTTAGAGTGACACAAACATAATTAACTATTTTATTCAATATGTTTTTCTATATTGGCAGTTTGTGTGAGAAAAAAAAGTTTTACTGACTTAAAATTATATAGTTAAATAAACTGTAAACAGCCAACTTAAACTAATAATAAAATTAATATAATAATTACCTGTTTTCAAGATATAAACACAATTTTAGTGATGTACCAAACAGCATAGTAAACCAACAAAATAATTCAATTAAACATTCATGTAACCGTAAACATTTATAAAAAAAACAAATACTGAAAGTCAATATTTTAATTGATATAGATTATAGCTACATCTAATCAATTAAACAAAGTACATATTTGTTATGTAAATATAAAATGTCGTAACATACGGTATCGATACATTCGATTCGGGGTACATCACTAAAACGTATAAGTGTGAATGAACGTGTATTGCATCAGTGTGCCGCGGCCCGTGTCAGCCCGTGCTAAGTACGGAACTCACCGCGTGCTGTATTCAATAACGTCCTATGTGTATTATTAAATCTCACATTATTTACAACCATATTCTTTTGAGTTTAAAGTCTTTATTTGCTTGTATATTTACTGACCAGTTTCAAACTAGTATACAACGCAGATTGTACTACGAATTTTGTCTCCAAAGAAATCTATTCCATAATTCAATAGTGACAAAGCATTTATTTCTTAATACTTTAAAAACATACCTTTAAAATTATTAATCAACAATTGTTTTAAAGGTCGCGATTAATTTTATATAATTTTCTGAAGGTTTTTCTTAATTAGACGTATCTATATAATTTTTTTAACCAATGCCACACAGAAGACAGGCGTAAAGTGGAAGCAATTTCGCGTTTCGTGTGATGAGTGTGCGTCCCCGAGGTCTAATTTAGTCCACTTTCCCTTCCCACCCTTTTTCTTATATGGATGGGAAGTGGAAGTGGACTTTCCGGATGAGAGGATGCATGGAAAGGAAAAATATTTTCTTTCTGTGCATCCTCTCCTCCGTCGATTAAAGGCAGACAACGCATACGCAATTGCGTATGTCTATGGGCAACGGTCACTTCGCTATTTCAGCGATCGCAGGTGGCCGCTCGCTCGTTTGCCACATTATGATATAAAAAAAAATGCCAAGTATCAAGACTTAAAAATCAAGTAATAATCCAAACATGTCTATTGAAATTATAAAAACGATATATAATTTTGATCATTGAACCTTCACAACAGCGTAGGTAGCAACAGTATTCATTGTTACCAAAATCAATAAAAAAAATTATCTTGAAAAGCAAAAGCACATTACGTCAGAGCAGCAAATAATCGAACCTAATACTTAGTAATTAAATATGAACGTTAATTAGTAATTGAAAAATTGTATAAAACATACACATTAATCTATTATTACTGCAAAAACGGAATGCCAAAAATTACAGCAAAACATCAAACATCATATTAGGAAAAACCATGCTATTAAAAAAGCCAATTGCATCAAAGGCTGGCAACACTTATAAACGACTATCATTGTCAACTCCTGACTCTCTGGCAGATGAAAAGACACATTTATTGGTTGGATTTCTCACCACCTACTCTAATTAGATATCGATGAGAAACTTGTAGCAAGATTATGCATGCAATCCCAAATCGTCGTTAGATCCTACACCTGGGCTCCTGCCTACCCCAGTTAAGTGACCAATCCATAGTCAAATCACGCTGACCCAGTGAGGGTTAGTTGACTTTACATATCTTTGAATATAGGATCTTCGCCGTTAAAACTTTGGATTTTCAACTCGATTCAGATCATTTTAACCAACAGTGGCAACCCTAATCGCTACGTCTTCCTTTTGTAATGGAATATTACTGAAAGATAATTAAGACGTATCTTTTTATCTTTACAATTGCAATGAGACATAAGTTAATAACTTAACACTTTACTTAAAATATCTTGCACAAGAAAATTATATGCACTATGTACGTAAACTTAAAACATTTATAGAAACTTCATTTCCCTACCATTGGTGTTTTACTAACTAACAAATAATTTGACTATAATCACCCCTAACTTAGGGTAGGCTTCGAGCCCCTCGGTGGGGTCGTATAGTGAGCTGATGATGATGTTATTATCTGACACATAATACTTCCTTTCTTCAAAATAGTTGCACAGCTTATTTCGAAATTTTGAAACACCAACAAGAACTTTATTTGACAAATAAGTTCCAAGTAGCTTATCCAGGACTTACTGGGACATAGTGAAACAGGCCTTTAATATAACAAAGTAAAAAGCTAAATAGAGACAATTTCAAAGTTTATTGTAATTACTTTGTTCTCGTAGAATTTAAGTTAATTAAAGAATTTGTTGTCTACAATGTTGGGTAATTGTATTGCGAATAAAATTTACTCCAAATTTCCCAATCAAGTTACCATACAATGGTCGCCAGTTGGGGGCGCCTGCGGTGCTCCCTAAGTCACCCTATCTTGGGGAGATTTCCCTAACCACAAAAAAAGGGGCTCCGCAATCTTGCCCAGGGCGGACAAATACTAAAACCGGCCCTGTGTTCCCGTTTGTGGTATGTTAATACACAAAACATTACCTTTACTCCAGAAAAATACCAAACATAATACAAAGAAGACGACTTTTGTTTACAAACAAGGCTATGGCTATCGACTTTATTGTAAATTCAAAAGCATTTTATATTTACAATTGGAATCTGCCAAGGACTTTGATCGCTGTTGACCTTTAACGAGCGACGAACTCGCCAATTTTTATATCTACAGTGTAAATTGACGTTAAAAATATATTTTAACGTATATAATAAGGTTGAAAATCGAATAACCTTGGCCATATGCATCTGATTGCCTACGATGTTGAATTTTTATTGGAAATAAACTAAAATATGCCCATTTAGATTTGAGATTTGCATGTTTTTATTTAAACCGCAGTATTTTTGCAATAATATCCTTACTCAAGTCAAACTTTAAGATAGTGGCAGAATTTAAAAAAGTTTTGAGATGAACGAATCGGACTTAAAATCACATTGGAAATCTCTTTGTACTAGCGGTCGCCTATTGGTCTAAATTCGACCATACTTTTTATTATTCAAATTCAAGCACTTCTTAACATTAACCATGTGAAAGTTTTATCCGTACGAAGAAAAATTAGTTCTGTAGTTTAATACAAGTTATTTTATTTATAGTAGTATAGTAACCGACCGAATCATACACTTGGATGCTTACACTTAAGTTACATTTAAGTTATAAAACCTTGATAAGTCGTGCTTGATCAATCGATGGTATAAGCAAAGATGTAATATAATAACAAAGAAACTTAAATACTTATGCTAAACTGTTTCTATAAGGAAATAACCACTGCAGTGCATAATTGGTAATAACCTAGATGTCATGAATTCTTAGAAATTATTGAGATTTATTATCCGTGCACAATATGTGAAGCGAAGTAAAAAAATAATGAGTTTTCCAGCATCTTGCAACAATACGATATTATCTCTTTAGTTTATTTGGATTTACCAGATTAGATTTTAGTTTTGCCAATTGGCATAATAATGCACATTTAATATGCAATAGTGCTAGCGTCGGTGGCTCAGGGGTCAAGCACTTGCAATCTGCAGGTCCTGAGTTCAAATCCCGCCATGTACCAATGTGTTTTTCGATTTCCGATTTACATCTGTACATTTATCCGATGTTCTTACGGTGAAGGAAAACATCGTGATGCAACCTGCACATATCTGAGAACAAATTCAAAGATAATGGTGAAGTCAACCAACCCGCATTTGGCCAGCGTGGTTGATTATGGCCTAATCTCCCTTAACTTAGGGTAAGCTTCGAGCCCGTCGGTGGGGACGTATAGTGAGCTGACGATGAATGTGCAATAATAGAATGTGATGTGCAAAAACCCATGTTTGCTATAATTTAAATATTTTATTAAATAGTATTGGGTCCATAGATTATTTCTCCTTTCCTTTAATCAGTGACGGTTTTAGCTCTATGGGCGCCCTGGATAGATTTTTTACGACGCCCTTCTTTTTACGGGTTAACAGGGTTACGTGAGACTGTGTAATTTGCAGACCAGTTGAGTTCCTTTCTGTCCAGCGCCCTGGACCGTCGCCCAACCGCGTCCTACCCTAACGCCGACTCTGCTTATTTATTTTATGTACTTTGTTATTATTAATTTTCATTATACACTTCTTTGTTGTGGTCAACATATAGATTACATATTGAACCCTATATGTATATAATTAATAAATAATCCATTAAAGAAGGCATTTTATTTAAATTACTTGGAAATACCTAGCTGGTACATCGTTGTACGGCAAATATAAGATGCACGTGGATTTAATTGTTAAATGGAACTTTTATCTAAATATTATAAACATTGGTATTTACTTTACATCCTTCTTCGTATTTGGTATTTGATAAATAATTGCAATTTCATTTCATAAAAAATAAACTAATAATTTTAAAAGGAAATAATACCATAGTCAGATAATCCAGATTCAATGGTAATAAATAAAAAAAATATATATATATATATATACTAAAGCTATAATTTCTGTGGTGTTTGAAATTTTTAAAAATTATATATATATATAAAATTTTTAAAAATTATATATATATATATAATTTTTAAAAATTTCAAACACCACAGAAATTATAGCTTTTTAATAAATTGTCTAAAACTGGCATCTTCAGAGTAGAATCAAGATAAAGTTTGATGTAAATATGTTCTCGTAACACGATATTTCACGAGAATATTTTTGACAACGATATTGATACCTATCTCGGTATTTCCCATCTGTGTTTGTGTATTTTTTTATGATTCTATTATATTGAATCAACGACCTATAAAAAACGGAGCAAAATAAGACTAATATTACTATACCTAATTAAATTTTCTAAGCTAACAGTAAAAATTGTTCAGAAAAATATCTGTTCATTCCAAATAAACTCCGGAACTACCTTTACGATTTTAATATTGTACCAACAAATACGCAAGTGTTCCGAGCAGCTGAGATATATGATAAACTCTATACCTGTTTAGGAAATATCCATTAACCTGAATATATTGTTCCAGAATGTCCACCCTGCTGTTCTGGCAGGGCCGCGGCAAGGCCAACGGGGCGCCCAACGGCCGCAATTGGATACACGCCCCTGACGCTCTAGTCAAGGGACATGTCGCATATCTTGTTAAGGTAAGTTAAACAGTTTTGTCTCACAGACAATTTTAAAAATTTTATTACAAAAAATTTAAACTTTTTAAATATTATTTCACGCCAACGTTCACAGTCCAGTTTGAGCACTGGTCAGATTGTGATAAAACTTTGGTAAGGTATTTTTAAGATGTCAGAGAATGTCTCTTTATGTTCCTAATTCAATAACATCCAAATAATTAATCATTTTAATATACATATAAGGAAAAAGCTATACTTGAATTGAGAAGAATCATTAATAAATTAAAGCGTCGCAATATTAGTAAACATAAAACTACGTCACAGCTGTCATTTTTGTTAAGATTGATAATAAATAGGTGTGTGTTTAAAAAACGTCCAATAAAATCACGTTGAAATGATTACAATGTGAATCGTAAATTATAATAAGATTCAAACTTTATACTGGCTCGTGATTACCTGCGAACGGCACACCCCACGAAGTGTTCAAAACGTATATACTCTTTACGTCAGATGGGTATGGACTATGCAGGATGGTGCCATGTTGGCCCAGTGCGGTTGAAGGAACTTGCACGTAGAACTATGCCCAGCCCCTGCATACGTTCTTAAGTGTATAATTTTGTTGGACTCATCTACGTACGTCTAGTGCAAGCTTGCAAGCTTCCATGACGTTTGGATGGTAATATACTAACCTAAATTGACGCGGACAATAAAACTTTAAAGTACATACGCGTGCACTATCAGAACACGTGTTTAAAACAGATGTTTCACAAACGCTATCGAATGTTGGGGGCGTATTAACAGCTTTGAATGGATCGTGCAATTGTTTCAAATATCGCTGCATAATACTGGCGATGAATAATTATTCCAGAGGCTATTGCTTTGTAGAAGAAAGGAGACAAACGTTAACTAATGCTAGAGGGACAAATAAATTATGACAACGCTAAGATTTATTGCTATTAGAAACAAAACATATTGACGCGCAGTTTATTATAGAGAGAATTAATCAAAGACGCGACTATTTATTTACTTAGAGACAAAGAAGACAGTGTTGTTTTAACTTTTGCGTATATTTTTTGTAACTAACTTCAGATACAAGGATCTATAGACATTATGATTATAATACCTGTAGAAAAGCGAGAAACATCTAAAGCGAAAGTCATTGTACGTTCCTGACTGGCGAACTCCATAAGCGAGAAACTCGGGTTAGAGAGAAACCTTTATAAGCAAGAAAAATTTCGCGATCCCTTGGACTCTCGCTTATCCAAATTCGACTGTATTATTAAAATTTGAGAGACATCATCGGATCATATACGTCCCAGCTATACGTAAACATAGGTCGTAATTGCGAGCCGCCGTAAAGTTTGTATTGAACAATACATATACTGTTATGGTCGCATTGTTTGCGGAAAACTCGTCCGCGATATCTCCAGCTGACCTTTTGCCTAGTCATCTGTTTATTAAATATTATAATTGTTAATTACAGCTATCATACGTCCGTTATACCAACGTGTTTATTTTAATATACTTATCGGAATTGATTATTAATAAATGAATATATTTAATTATTTTCATATTAAGTTCCATTGCTCTTTGTTTTGTAATTCTCTTATTATACCATTCCATTATTTGTAGCTTCTCTCTAATTATCTAAATTGCCAAAATTGATTTGAATTATTTTTAATTTCATAATTGATTATATCTCAGTATTTTATAAGCATACTAGCTGCCGCCCGCGATTACCGCGCATATTTAGTAGTCTATGTGTTTTTACCATAGTATGTTCTATATTCAAATTTCAGCGAGATCCATACAACCATTCTGGAGACACCTTCTAATATACATCCATACATCCAAATATTCGCATTTATAATAATTAGTAAGATTAGTTTTAAAATGTTTTTATCCAATTTTATTATTTTTAAAGTCTTCTAAGATTTTCAAGGATTGTATGGAGGGAAAATATTAGCATTTTATAAACAATAAAACTTTAAAATTAAGTTAAATATTAATTCGCATGACTGCTTTAAAGTTTTTATGTTCTACGTGGCATACCGACCTCCCCTTGACATTAATTTATTTGTTCTTAATATCATTCTTTAAGTGTAGTTATGCAATTACATAGTGGATGTCAGTAATTATCTATTGTGTTACATCTCAAGATATTACGAACATATACAAAATTAGTTCAAGGTAATCATTATATTACTACGTGAAGCGAAAACTTTGTACCCCTTTTTTAAGGAAGTTTGCGTAAACGGACGAAATTTTACAGAGTAACAGTTAATAAGTGCATAGAGCTATAAAAAAAAGATCTTCGGTTACGAATTATTTTCGAATTTTGACCAATACGCGACAACTAGGACAGTACTTCTAGGTACGGCTTTTTTATATCATAACATGGCAAACGAGCAAACGGCCACCTGTAATCGCTGAAATACTGAAGTGACTGTTGCCCATAGACATACGCAATTGCATATGCGTTGCCTACTTTTAATCGACGGAAGAAAGGATGCACAGAAAGAAAATATTTTCCCTTCCCCATCCTCTCATCCGAAGCCCACTTCTACTTCCCATCCTTTCCTTATAAGAAAATGGTAGAAAGGGAAAGAAGACTAAATTAGGCCTCCGGGACGCGGGCTTTAGTATTTTATTAATTACTAACTGTCGCCCGCGACTCCGTCCGCGCGGAATAAAATAAAAAAATATTAGTAGCTTATGTCTTCTTTCAGACTATGTTGTACATATAGGCCAAATTTCATGCAGATCCGTTGAGCTGTTTCGGAGATACCTTTTAACAAACATCCAATATACATCCATCCAACATTTATAATATTAGAAAACTGATCCTCCTCAGATAGGCACTGAGCCTACGCAGAGTAAAGTTTGAGTAACTCTGCCATAATGGTTTTAATCCTACTTACAATTTTTTTTCTCTTAATTCCAGTTCCTAGGATGCACGCAAGTCGACCAGCCCAAAGGTATAGAAGTAGTTAAGGACGCTATAAAGAAGTTGCAGTTCACACAACAGCTGAAGAAGTCTGAGACAAAAGATGGAGCTAAATGCAAGAAGGTCGAGATCACGATATCCGTCGACGGTGTTGCTATACAGGTGAGTTAACATGTTTTATACCAAAACGATCACTAGAATTCACGATAGCGAAGTTAAGAACTGTTTTTTCTTTCCTTATCATAAATTAGCAAACGAGTGGCCACCTAAATTCGTTGAAATAGCAGAGCGAACGCTGCCCATAACAATTGCAGATGCGCTGCCTATCCTTAAACGATGGAGGAGGGGACCCACAGAAAGAAGATATTTCCCCTTCCTATCCTCCGTCAGCTTCCTAAACTAAAATTAGACCTCCGGCTCATTCGAACACGCGGAATCGCTTTCACTTGACACCTGTCTTCTGTGATTTTCGCGGGGATTGGATGTAAATTAAAATTTAACGCTTTAACAATGAGCCTTTTGAGCTCAAGGCGTTGTTCACGTAAATGGCCTATCATAAACAGATGTACAAGAATATAAAGTGCAAAACAAAGTATACATTATGCGAATTTCATTAGCTTTTAAACTGATGATCATACCGACTGAGCGTAAAACTGCAATTGTTATCAGGTTTCTAGGAGAAGGACGTACTGGTCACGATAATACCGTTTTTACTAACAAAACACATACAAAAACATACGAAATGTAGCTTAAAAATGAAATGATTTATAGTAACTTAGTTCTCCTTTTATCGAAAAGTATAGAAGAGGTATTGTAGTCTTACTAATATTATTAATGTGAACGTTTAGTTGGATGGATGGACGTTTGTTAGAAGGTATCTCCGGAACGGCTAAACGGTCTTGATGAAATTGTACATAGATGTAGAACATAGTCTGGAAGAACACAAAGGCTACTTTTTTTTTTAATTCCGCGCGGACGGAGTCACCGTCTACAGTTAGTAATTTATATATTTTTTTATACTTAGTTAACACTTTTAGTCAACTCAACAATGAATGTTTCTTGACAATACCATGCTTGTAACTGATGGTTTTATGATTTATTATTCTCGTATTTATTATTCGTCGTGCGCACGAACCATAGTTCGCAACTTACAATCGCGAACCGTGCGTTTCTTTGTGATTTCACTTTTCACTAAACGCGTAGACCGTTGACAGTCGAAACTCTAGTGATGTTAAAATTATTGCTCACAGGTAGTCGGCTGCGACAACTACTCGAGTCTAGTAAAAAAACATACAAAGCAGTAGTACTGTTCTTCCTGACTATGTTCTACATCTATGCAAAATTTCAGCGAGATCCATGCAGCAGTTCTAGATATATCTTCTAACAAACATCCATCTAAACTTTCGAATTTATAACATTAGTAAGACATATACTGGTTTTGTTGCAAACAAATGAAAGAGATGTCAATCTTATTTAAAAAATTGTTTCTGCAGAGAACATAATAATAAAGAAGGATCAAAGAACGCAGAAAATGAAAGTCACCTTTTAATTTACTAAACCAAGGTAATACCCAGTTTTGTTTGAGCCTAGAAACAGTTAAAATCGAGTTTGTTAACCTTTTGAGCCCGGAAGACATACATTTTTACATAATCCTTACGGATTCGTTTGTATTAAGAACACGTTTTGTGCTGCGTAACTAGTATAGTTAAATTTAACCGAGTTTGTGTTGTAGTTTCACTTTATATAATACATGAATTACCTTGTTTGAGTTACGCGCCGTTAGTAAATACTAGCCGGTGTCAACTCCTGCGCACGGTAACTTTATTTATTTAAAAAAACACGATTAATGCAACCTTTTTACGTATTAAAGTTAACTGGCCAGAAACAGCGGGCATTGGACGACGAAATTTTAATATAATACGTATTATTTAGGTCAAGTCAATTTTAAATTAAATTATTTAGAGATAAACGTCTGAACCATAGGTTGCATATGTTTTAAAGCCAATCTTCTGTAAGATTATGTACTTTAGCGATACCGCGTCTTTTAATGATACAATAAAACTTTTTTTCAGTAAAATAATACCAGATTTTTTTCGATTCACTAATATATCTTGTACCATTCCAATTAAGCTCTCGGCTTGTGCTAGGATATTGTTTACGACAATAATTGAATGACGGCATTCGAACTTCGACCGCTAAAAAAACTACTAAATTTAAAGACCTCTTGATTAACTTGAAAATTCTAAGAAATTGTACGTATTTTTATATAATTTGTCTCCTTAAGAATATATTTAACGCGGGAAATGATTAAGTAACCACTGCCATTGCAATTTATAAACGGCAATAAATAGCCGTTAATGCGAAATACAGGAAGTATGGCGAATTCATTTAACTAGGGTGTCATAACGGAGCGATTTGATTAGATCAAACTAGAGCAGAATATATATAAAAAGTCATATCAGGCAATGTTTAAAATCTCATGATTATATTTCAACTCATACAACGAAGAGAACACACATCTCTCATAAGATCTATGAAAATAAGCAACTCTTTTTATCGCCTTGGTCGATTTAACGTTTTCTGAGATGAAAATCTGTTTACACTATGTTTAAAACGGTGATTTTGATCTCGGAAACCCACGGTTAGTCAATAATTCTGTAGCATGGCGACACAGCGCGGTAAACAGACCGACGTCTGACGTAATGACAGGAAACGATTACGTAGACAGTAATAACTGCTGATGA
>NW_013532703.1:1682991-1683316 GCF_000836235.2 Papilio xuthus | reverse complement strand
AAATACAAATTTACAATAAAAGTGTCTATAAACCCATTGCGGGTTTGTCCAGACACTTTGGTACTACGCTATGAAACGGTAGGTAAGTTACATACTTTTTTTTTTGTTTACAGCAAATTAGTGAGCTCACTCATACCGTCATATACAGGGTGCACAAACGCGTTAAAAATTTATTAGACTTAGGATTTTAGATAATGGTTTTTAAGTATATTTTTTATGTTTTTGTTGTTTATATTATTTTTTATATCAGTAGGTAAATTATTTATTAATGTTGGAATTATATATTCTGACGTACGCTTACCATAGACGTTGATATAATCGGGGG